>NC_090279.1:40048955-40350715 GCF_040414725.1 Anabrus simplex
GACGTAAAGCCAATAGCATTTAAAATGACAAGGTTGTTGCTTAGTCTGTTAACAAACACCATGAGTATCAATGACATTAATAAGGTAATATATTTTTCTGGCTTATGTTTCAGTAGAAGTAATCAACCATTCCAGTACCTTCTAACTACTTCAGTTTGCAGTGCAAAATGGACCTGGAAACAAAGATCAAAGAGGAACCAGGCTGGATTGAAGGAGAAACAACGGCATCGCTTGTAAGTCGCATACCAGATAACTTTATAGGGGTCAGAAATTAACCCTTAATATCTGAATAAGTTTGGCAGGGGCATAATTTTCTATGTGCTTCCTCAGTATTAACACCAGCAGTCACAAATTGCTGAATGAGCATCTATGCGTAGTACAACTCTGTTTGTTTTATTTGTGTGGGAATACACCACAATGTGCTACACAAAGCTGCCAACTCTTAGGAACTTAAGGTTAGGCTTGGATTAGTCTGTACTTTTTACTGTCAGTATCGAAATTACTTTGGTTTAGGGGTTGCACCTTTTTGTATTTTCCCCCTTTGATTATAATAGATGATGGTTGGCCGATCGTACTTTAAAAAAAACTAATATCCTCCTACAGTACTGCACCACCATGTTAAGAATTATACTCCTACCATAATTAGTGTAGAAGTTAAATCACAAATCTTTCATTAGTTTTTTTTTTAAGCCTGGATACACCTGTCTGCTAAACAAAATTTCAACACTGGTGTGATAATTCTGGGTTACCCTCACATCCACAATGTGCTGGAAGATATTATGTGTTTTAAGGAACGAGCAGATTTGCCTATGACATACGAGGGATGAAATACCTCAAAATCTGAATGTACGTTCTCTCAAAATAAATATTTTGCTCAGATGTTGAATTCTTCTAGAAAGACAGAATAGTGATTAGCTCATTTTATTCCTCAAATACAGGTCAGATTCTATGAGATATACAGTAGAGAACCATGTCTAAGGGCTGTAGCATGTATTTTTTCTGAGAATAATTTCTTTTATATGCCCCTTCTTAGTGGGCTCTGACACTTCAAGGACTTCAGGCACATTAAACAGAATTTTTTCTTTCCTCATTGTCATTATTTCCTTGTCCTTTTTGTGCATCCTTTTCATCCATTCCTTAGTTCAGCCACTGTTCTCTTCGTATTGAATGTGTTAAGTTGGTATATTCTAGAGAACTTGATACATTAATTCACTTTTATTAGTTACTTAACTTACATTAGAATATATGCTTTTAATCACAGTCCCTCCCCCCTTTAATGCTGACAAGGTTTTATGAATCTAAGAGTGAAATTTAAATGTCTCATAGTAGATCATAAAAGATCTTCCGAAACTGCAGATATACACTCCAACACTGCTGATTCTCCACTGACGGTGTCCTCATCCCATCAGCTCGTCACAGAACATTACATAACATGCTTATATTGGTAAAATATTTCATTTCTAGCTGCTTTGACTTTGGGCTTCATCACATCTTTCACTGTTATACGACTGTGATAAGTCTGCTTCTTTCATGTTTGTGTTTTTTATTTTACACTTGGAATCATTGAAACAGAACTGTATTAATGTTTAATGTAGCTCCTGTGATCTCAGCAAAACCATAGTAGAGAATGTGATTCCATTATTTCAAGTAATTTTAATCTGTCTTTAAACAAACTCTATGCTGAGAACAAAAAAATCATTTAGAAATATTGTAATGCTTCTAATTGGTTCAAACAACTTTTATGATTTGACTGATATGATTGAACATATGAAAACAGTTCATACAATTTAGTCTTTATGCCTATGGCTGCTTCCTTCCAAATTATGTGTGAGATAGCCCCAATTCCATCCCTGGTATTATATCTTCTGATATGGCTAGAAAATATTTCGCAGTTTATATTTCGTTCTCAGTCTCATCCTTTCTCTGACATAAGGAGTGAGCAAGAATAATAACACCTTTCTCAGTACAGACTTTGGTTATAACAATCCTCTGCTGGAAGAAATCTTCCTTAAACATTAGTGAAATTCCGAAAGTACCGGTACCTGTAATACTGGAAATTAATGAATTAACATGTTCATTTATTAATGACTGTATTTGTAGATGTGTGTTATGAGAATACCTAATGTATCTTATTTCCCACAGGAAAATTTCGAAAATGTATCAGAAGTGATAGCTCTGAAAGAAGAAGTTAAATCAGAGTTAACCGAGCCAGAGTCATCGCAGGAAAACTCTCTTGAGGTAATGTACATAATTTGATAAGCCATCGTCAGATAATGGAAATGGGTAGAAAATGGCTCAACAGATACCGGGGTTGGATCCATCTTTTTAGTGCACATGATTGATAGTCCTACTGATAATATACTTTTCTATGAGATTGACTGTTTACATACCTAGTTTTCACTTTTCCTTCAAGTTGTTCCGCGATCATGCGTTATGAATTGTGTAGCAGTTAGGATTATTCCAAAGACCTCTACTCTACGTCATTTGGTAGCTGGTATCATTCCAACTAATAATTTTGAATTCGTAAATTAGTTTTGAACACCAAGTAGCTGAAAGATACATTCGTTTTTTACTGTTACGGGATATTTTACTAGTTGATTCCAAATGAAACACCTTTGTTATCTTATTGATTATATTAATTATTGTTTTCTAAATAATACAGTAATTTGTTGATACAAGTTGCAGGTGATATGCTTGTTTACTGTGATTGTTTGCTTGTAAACTACACACATTGTAGCCATCCCTTGGCAAGTGAAAAGTATTCTTTTTCTCCGTAATGTGGTCTGTGATGGTACTAGTCCATTGTGACTTATAATATTTGTACTGTGAGGTGCACCTCAACCCTGTACATGTAAAAGAAGCGCCTTAAGGAACACTATCTTTCGAACAAAACTTGAAACCGCTAATGCATAACTGAATAACTGAGTAATATGTTATTTTAAAGTTTCCTAAACTAACTGGATATCTTTGTTTTGTTTTGGTGTACATCAAAAAGTTTGAATTTTTCTCCGTAGATATCCCTACAAAAAGCTGAGGTAATGCACTCCGGTGCAAGGTGGAATAATTAATGATTTAAAGAAGTTTTGGGTTTATAAATTTCCTCAACTAAATTGACTTTCATTTATTTTGATACTTCAATGTTTTGCAACACCTCCTTCTCATCCCGCCAGCTTTGAAGTCTGGCCAATCACAAATTTTCTGTATTTATTTTTCAGCCAATTATAAGCTTCTTGTAACTTTTTGAGTATCAAATAAAATGGGAGGGTGTGGTTGGATTTAGCCCAGAGCCTTCTCGAACCCACCCCTTGGGTATAAAAGCCGCGGCCTTTTCTAATTACCTTGTCTTTTTCTTGTCAAATTTCTGAGTGTGTGTGTTGAGACAGGAGGAGGGGTGCCTAATTCTTTGGAAGGCAGAACGTCAACCCAGGTAATGGCCACCAGTTTTCTATATCTGTAGCTGTCTCCTCAAACTCACAGCTGTTTTCACAAATGTAAACTTTCATTCTGCTAATGTAAAATTTCATACAGACTTAAACTGTAAATAGGGGATAGAGAGTGTGTTTCCCTCTCAAAATCCCCTTCAGTTTATCTTGAGGTGACTACGATTTTGTAACTTTTTTCTCCTGTAAATCACTCATTAACTTCTCTTTTGCGTCACCTCAGTTGTGTAGAATTTGTCTGTGCATCATCGGGCCACAAGCCCAAGTAGGGTTTCAAAACTTGGTTTTCAAGGAGCACAAGTTTACGACTGCATACATTTTGAGTTTGGGACAGTAATATAACCTGTTGTTCTTTTCCATGAAGGCCCAGTAGTATGGGTACTAGATACCACTGTGTTAGAGATGCCAGAAATTGTAAGGTTTTGTTCAATGTTTCCTTGAGTAGGCTGTAAGGAATTGGGAGCACAGCCTCCTTTGTTGAATTTAAAGAATATGTAAACTCTTGTCTGATATTGGTGCAATTTTGAGTGGGGCCTTTGGGAGGCTGTATGTGTAACCTTTGGAGCAAGGTGCTCTTGAACTGTGTCTTGGGAGATACCTCTCGTTATCTAACCAAACGCAACATTTGTGATGTTGTAAACTTGTAAATTGGAGCTGGAAGCTCAAAACTTGTAATTTCCAACCCTTGGATTTCTATTCTTGTTTGTTATTTTGTACCTGACATTTTGTTCCTTGACTTAGTGAAGAATTTTGTTATATTTGAGATCTGAAAAGAAATATAACCTTTGTTTTTAAATTTTAAATTAATCTTTGATATCGTAGATAGGCCCATTCAAGCTGACATCTTCTTTCAACTCTCTGAGTTCCACAGGTAATCTCGCAACAATATTACTTAAACATGCGATGAATAAATAAGCCATTCAAAAGTTATCTTGCCTTTCTGTTTCATACTTTGTAAGGGATAGTGTTTGTGAATAGGCCTTGTATGTTCACCATTACTCACCTGAACATTCGTTACATGAAATAATTCATCATTACCAGGATGCACATTAGATCACTGTCATCATCCACTTCATAGCATGCGTGTCATCTTCTTTCAGTATGACTATGTTGCTATGGGGTATTTCATTACCGATTTATTGAGATATTCATTTCACCATCTCTTGCAGGAGTTCTCGGTTAGCTACTGTAAGTATAGCCATGTGGGGAAGGTTGTGATGAGAGAGGAAGTGTAATCATGACCAGAGAGTGTAGTAATTGGCTCTCCTATAAGGAAATGGGTTGTGGTTAGGTAAGAAGTGTCAAAAGGTTCATCATTTAGCTTTGGTGAGAGGATGTATGGTTTCAAGAATGGTCCATTCTTTGTTGGTGAAGCGATAAGAATCCATCACTTGTCTGGGGCGTTAAATCAGACTCTTGACAGCTGCTTCCCCGATTCCACCAAAGTGTGGTGTTGCAGGAGGGATGAAATGCCACGTCAGTCCCATGCCTGCAGTTGTGCGAAGAGTTGGTTTTCTGAGGGTTGTTTTGAAGGAAGGCCTTGATTTCTGTAGCTGCTCCAAAGAAGTTTGTGCCATTATGGCTGTAAATGTTCAGGGGTTGACCTCTATGAGAACTAAGTTGATCAAGTGCGGAGAGAAATGTTGTGGTGAGATAAGGTATCATGTCTATGTAGACAGCCTTGGTAGCTTGGCAGTCTGGTCTTGTTCAGTTTCACACAATTTATTTATATGAATTGGGCCAGCACAGTTTATTCTAGTTTTAAGGAATGGGTATGTCGGGGCTAAAGGCACCATTTGTGTATTTTTCATTAATTATTCCTCTATGTAACACTTTGACTAGAGTAATCAGGATCCTGATTTTTATCCCCCAGGCATGAGATCATGGCTGATGATGCCCATGCAATGGGCGAAACATAAATTAGTATGGCACGATGTGACACCTGAGACGTGTATGAGTGTGGCTTCTTTCGGTTCCCCTTTCTGAAGAGATCGTAAGCTTGTCTCTCAGAGTGTTGAGTGCCAGGATGAAGTAGTCCAAGGTGTTCTGCCATCATAATTATATTTGTGAGGTGATACAGAATTTCTAATGTTTCCAGTGCACTTGTATTGGAGTATTGTGCAGTCATCCAATGACAAGATGATGGCCTTCTTGATCTATGATTGGATTAATAGTCTTTATACGAGTTGTTAGTTTCCTGCACAATATCAATATAATATTTGTGTGCAGGGTTCAACTCCGATACAAACAGTGGACTTTAATTTCACTCCGTGGGTTGTTTACAACAATCTCAGACAATTATATGTTACAAATCTCATGACTGGTCCATATTGAAATGTACATTAATTCAACAATGTTACGAAAGTTTATTGAAATCCACGTATTCAATACGCATAGGGATCTTAGAATGAAGATTTATATATTGTAATACTAATTTAAGGGGACATGTTTCGCCCATTGTTTGGGCATCATCAGCCATGATCTCATGCCTAACGGATTAAAATCACGATCCTGATTACTCTAGTCAAATTGTTACATAGAGGACTGTGTGTTATAAAAAGGAGGAAACTTGTAAGTTCACAAACAACAATTTATACAATAAAGATACATCTAAAAAACATTTGATAAGAGGATGTGAGTATGTGTTATAAGTGTGGTCCATTCTTTGTTGGTGAAGTGGTAAGTATCCATCACTCTTCTGAGGTAATATACCAGACTCTTGACAGTTGCTTCCCAGATTCCACCAAAGTGTGGTGCTCTCAGGGGGGGGGGGGGGGGTGAAATGCCGTGTCAGTCCCATGCCTGCGGTTGTGTGAAGAGTTGGTTTTCTGAGGGTTGTTTTTCAGAAAGGCCTTGATTTCTTTAGCTACTCCAAAGAAGTTTGTGCCATTATCGCTGTAAAGTAACTGTAATACTGGATATTAATGAAATAACACGCTCATTTGTTATTGACTGTATTTGTAGATGTGTGTTATGAGCATACCTAATATATCTTCTTTTTCACAGGAAAATTTTGAACACGTATCAGAAGTGATAGCTCTGAAAGGAGAAGTTAAATCAGAGTTAACCGAGCCAGGTTCGATGCAGGAAAACTCCTTTGAGGTAATGTACATAATTTGATGAGCCATCGTCAGGTAATTGAAAAGGTTAGAAAATGTCTCCACAGATATCAGTGTTTGACCATTCATTTTAGTGCATATGATTGATAGTCCTACAGAAAATACACTTTTTTTATGAGATTGACCTTTTACTTACCTATTTTCACTTTTCCTTTGAGTTGTTCCATGATCTTGCGTTATGAATTGCACAGCACTTAGGATTTTTCCAAGGACCTCTACTCTTTAGCATTTGAGAGCTGGTATCATTCCTACTAATACTTTTGAATTTGTAAATAGTTTTGAACACAAAGTGTTTATAAGGTATATTGTTTTGTTACTGTTACATGATATTTTACTAGTTGCTTCCAAATGAAACACCTTTGTTATCTTATTGATTATAATAATTATTGATTTCTAGATAATACAGTAATTTGTTGATACAAGTTGCTGGTGATATGCTTGTTTACCGTGAGCATTCGCTTAATATACTACTCACATTGTGGCCATCTCTTGGCAAGTGACCTAATGTGGTCTGTGGTGTTACTTGTCCATTGTGATTGATAATTTTACTTAAACATACAATGGAATAAATAAGCCATTCAAGAGTTATCTTGCTTTTCTGTTTCATACTTCATAAGGGATAGCGTTTGTGATAGGCCTTATAATTTCACCATTACTCACCTGAAAATTCGTTGCATGAATGAATTCGTCATTACCAGGATGCACATTTGATCACTGCCTTTGTCCACTTCATAGCATGAGTGTCATCTTCTTTCAGTATGACTATGTTGCTATGGGGTATTTCATTGCTCATTTATTGAGATATTCATTTCACCATCTCTTCCAGGAGTTCTGGGTTAGTTGCTGAAAATATTTCTATGTGGGCAAGGTTGTGATGAGATGGGAAGTATAATCATGATCAGGGAGTGTAGTAATTGGCTGTCCTATAAGGAAATGGGATGTAGTTAGGTAAAATGTGTCAAAAGGGTTATCATTTAGCTTTGGTGATAGGATGTGAGTATGTGTTGTAAGAATGGTCCATTCTTTGTTGGTGAAGTGATAAGAATCCATCACTCTTCTGAGGTGTTGTATCAGACTCTTGACAGCTGCTTCCTAGATTCCACCAAAGTGTGATGATGCACAAGGGATGAAATGCCATGTCAGTCCCATGTCTGCAGTTGTGTGAAAAGATGGTTTCTGAGGGTGGTTTTGCAGAAAAGCCTTGATTTCTGTAGCTGCTCCAAAGCAGTTTGTGCTGTAATTGCTGTAAATGTTCAGCGGTTGACCTCTATGAGAACTAAGTCTATAAAGTGCAGAGAGAAATGTTGTGGTGAGATCAGGTATCGTGTCTATGTAGACAGCCTTGGTAGCTAGGCAGTCTGGTCTTGTTTGATTTCTCACGATTTTTCATTAGAATTTGGCCAGCAGTTTTAAGGAATGGGTAATTCTGGGTTACAGGCAACATTTGTGTATTTCACATTAATTGTTCTGAGGTATCTGCATTCATCATAGAACACTTGAGATGTATATGAGTGTGGCTTCGTTCTGTCCCCCTTGCTGATGAGATCGTAAACTTGTCTCTCGGAGAGTTGAGTGTCAGTATGAAATAGTAGAAAGTGTTCCGCCATCATAATTATATTTGTGAGATGATACAGAATTTCTAAATTTTTTACTCCACTAGTATTGGAGTCTTTCACCAACAAGAAGATGGCCTTCTTGATCTATGATTGGATTTATAGTTTTAATACTGTATGAGTTGATAGTTTCCTACACAACATTAATCTAACATATGTGTAGAGGGTTCAACTCCTATACGAACAGTGGACCTTATTTTCACTCCATGGGTTGTTTATGACAATCTCATGACTGGTCCGTATTGAAATATACATTATTTCAACAATGTTACAAAAGTTTATTGTAATCCTCGTATTCAATACGCATTGGGGTCTTCAAATTAGGATTTATATATTGTAATACTAATTTAAGGGGACATGTTTCGCCCATTGTTTGGGCATCTTCAGCCGTGATCTCATGCCTAAGGGATAAAAATCAGGATCCTGATTACTCTAGTCAAGGTGTTACATATAGGAATGTGTGTTATAAAAATGAGGAAACTTGTAAGTTCACAAACGACAATTTACACAATTAAGACAAGTTAAAAAAATATTTGGTGAGACTATATATGTGTTATAAGAGTGGTACCTTCTTTGTTGGTGAAGCGATAAGAATCCGTCACTTTTCTCAGTTGATGTATCAGACTCTTGACAGCTGCTTCCCAGATTCCACCAAAGTATGGTGCTGCAGGAGGGATGAAATGCCATGTCAGTCCCATGCTTGCAGTTGTGTGAAAAGTTGGTTTTCTGAGGGTTGTTTTGCAGAAAGGCCTTGATTTCTTTTGTTGCTTCAAAGATGTTTGTGCCATTATCACTGTAAATATTCCCTACAGCCAGCCGCACATAAGCTCAATGTTCCGCCCATCTCCTCTCCTCCTCCACACCCCCTCCCATCAATATCACACAGATACAATACTAGAAGTGCTACTGTCATTGGTTCTGATGCTGCAAAGGCAACTAGTTCCCACCAGAAAGGTCGACGGTGTGAGTAATTTTATACACAGCATTTTTCGTAAAATTTTACCCTTTTTGCTCTAATCTTAAAAATCCTTCTAGCCTCCTCTCATTACAGATTCTTCACCATACATCCCTCAATATTCGATTTCAACATTGAAGCTGTAGCCAACGTCTAGCACAAGCATTCCCATTCGACTAATAGGACAAGAGGAGGCTATCACATCAGCTAGTAAAGACACACACAGCAACACACAGACATGATCCTTTTTACACATTTTCAACAAAAATAAGAAAACTGTGGCCTCACCAAACAAATACGGGATTAACAGTGTGTCCAGCAGTATGGAATACTGGTAACTGGGGAATGTCAGGGAATTCCAGAAATAATGGGAAAACCAGGAAATGTCCGGGAATTCAGAAAATAATCTGGAAATTCGTTCTTCTGCCAGATAAAATGGACATACCCTATTTGTCCATTAATAGAAACACATTCTTCAATTTTTGTAAGATTAATCTTGGGCATGTCTTTTATGCCAGGAATAAATTGTGAAGAAACCTGAATAAACATTAACAAAACCAAGTGTGATCGCGAATATTTTTTTTTTTGCTAGGGGTTTTATGTCGCACCGACACAGATAGGTCTTATGGCGACGATGGGATAGGAAAGGCCTAGGAGTTGGAAGGAAGCGGCCGTGGCCTTAATTAAGGTACAGCCCCAGCATTTGCCTGGTGTGAAAATGGGAAACCACGGAAAACCATCTTCAGGGCTGCCAATAGTGGGATTTGAACCTACAATCTCCCGGATGCAAGCTCACAGCCGCGCGCCTCTACGCACACAGCCAACTCGCCCGGTGATCGCGAATATGAAGTAACCGATATCTTCAGTAGCTATATGATTAGCATATGGCATGCAGTAGCGACTATGTTCGATCGAATTTTCAATGTTTTGATCTGCTTACTATTGTATATTCTGTGTTGTTGGGGAATGGTGAGGTCTATATTGTGTTCTCAGTTTTCTAATCGCTTAAATGTATGGCTTCCACAGCAAAATATGCATATAGACAAAATTCCACTACCCAACAAATGACTGTGTTTGTTTACTATGTAATGATGTGTGCGATAGTCACTACCTCATAAAATGTTAAAAGAGAAAAGACACTGACTCAATGCAGGAAAGTGTGAAATTTGCTTTAACTTAATACTCCTTCGAGTGCTCATTATTATTATTATTATTATTATTATTATTATTATTATTATTATTACAATTATTAAATGTGCTGATGTAGGCAAACCTTGTGTAAATGTGTAATGCAATGTGACACTGTTCGAGTCGTGCCATGTTGAGTTTCTAACCTATTTGATGAAAGGGTTGGTGATGGACGTCAGTGAGTGATGCTCCACAGTAATCAAGTGATTTGAAGGTGTTATACATCAGTGGAAGTGATAGATACTTGCGGAAGTGTTACGTTTGTATTTACGAATCGATATACCCATATTTTTTGTCGGTGTTGATCTTTTTCTTCCAAATTTGCAATGTAAAGAAAATGGGGAAACAATTGAGTTGGAAGCCCAGCCACTACCAGTGCTGCCAGCGTAGACTCCCTCGTGAAGTGTGTGCTGGAGGATTTCAATAACTCGGACAGCTTCTTTGAAAAAATTGTGCAGGCCATTTCGACCCGCATGACACAACTGGTTATAAAAGAATTTGAAAAGATTTTAAATTTTAATATCGAAGCATTTTCAGAGTTAACTGAAGAACATGGTAAGAAGGAGGCAGACATCCGCAAACTGAAGGAGGATATGGATGCCAAGTGCAATTCATTGGAGCAGTACGGAAAGAGAAATAATGTAAGAAATTTTGGCATCCCTGAATGTTCGAACGAAAACTGTGATGAACTAGTGCTCAACGTGTGCAAAGTAGTAGGTGCAGATGTTGGACTTAATGACATTGATAGGTGTCACAGAGTAAGACCTTGATTACCAGAGAAAACAAGGCGTATCCTAGTGAAATTTGTGTCTTATCGGTCACAGCAGGATGTCTTCACTAGGAAAACGAAACTGAAAGGCTTATCCACAACAATCCATGAAGATCATTCGGCTATCAGAATGTCCATCTTGTAGACAGCAATCCAGTGTTTTGTTCTTACAAACACTTGGACTGACTCAGGAGACATCATAATCAAGAAAGTGGGCAGGATGGAATTAAGAGTGTGCCAGTTAAAGGAACTTCCTATGGCATAAGCTTCTGTTGCAGTGCTGCCTTATCACTTGACAATGTGAGTCAACTCCCATGCTTTACCTAAGTCGCAGCTGAGAAGCTAGCTTTTTTATTTTTTCAACTAACCTTATCTATCTATCTAGGTATCTTTCATCTATCTACGTATCTATCCATTTACCAAATTTATTTATCTATTTATCTAAATATCTATTCACTTATCTGTTTTCTTATCCTACCACCTGTCCATCCACTTACTCTTTAATAAAATTTTCCTATCTGGATCTAATTTAAGTCGGGCCTCTGTATTACGTCTACATAGATCTAACATCAACTCTACATAGAGTAAGCTCCTACTTGAGTATTCTGTACACCTAATCTGCTGTTGCATGTTATCACTATGATTATTATTATTATTATTATTATTATTATTATTATTATTATTATTATTATTATTATTATTATTATTATTATTGTTATTAATATTTTTATTATTATTATTATTATTATTATTATTATTATTATTATTATTATTATTATTATTATTACTCACAATTTAATTATCTAAAATACATTAATTGCTGACCGTTCTTAGGATGTAGTCGCATGCTGTGTTCTAGTTAATTTCATTTTAGCAGTTGGTTATGCATACCACAAACCGCCATAATCCCTGCGACCATAACAATACTTACCTTGTCACACTTCCCCTTCCCCACCCATCCCTTCAAACTGTCTACCTGCTAGTCCATTGACACAAACTCCACCCCTTGAAGCTACAACACACATTCTCCAGTCAGCCCTAAATAGACATAAAACCGCACTTGACATGTCACCTTAATGCCGAGAGTTTAGTTTCCCAAACTCGTATAGATGAAATAAAAGCGATTTTCGTACCACTGTCCTTTGATATAATCTTATGCAGTGAATGTTGGTTGAAAGTCAAATATCAGGCTAAGAATCTGGAATTACCTGCCTACTGTCGTCTGAGGAATGTCAGACTTGGCAAAGGGGGAGGTGGGGTCTGTGCTTTTGTCTCTTCGCGCTTGAAACTTCAAATTATCTGTCAGTCGCCTCAACAGTATGAACGAAAACCTGAGGACATGTTCATAGTGATGCAGGTCTCTACTGTGATATGCTTAGTAGTTGCTGTATACAAGCCGCATAAAGCTCGCCATCTGAATGACTTAGAGACTGATCTTAAGAGACTGTTACCTATATGCAAACATGTTATAATGATGGGCGACTTCAATACAAACCTTCTATATCCTGATTCATCTGAAACCACCCATCTATTGAATACATTTCAGGCATGCATTATGGCGATCCTGCCACTTTCCCCCACTCAGCACACTAAAACCACACACATTACTGGACCTGATAGTAACGAACCACCCTGACAGAGTATTATACCATGGCCAGACGTCTGCTCCCAGACTGTCAGCCCATGACATTATCTTTATGTCTTACGCATTGCAGTGCTCCAGACATAAACCTAAGTACGTGACTTACAGAGACTCTAGCCGTATTGACAATGCAAACTTATTGGAAGACTCTTTTTCGATGCTGTGGCAGGATATAACTCATAAAACTAACATTGACGACATGGTCTCAACTGTCAATACCATGATACTACATACTTCTGACAAGCACGCCCCTCTATGAACAGCACGCATCTGTAAAAGACTCCCCCCGTGGCTAAATGATGATATTAGAGCAATGATGCCTAAGCGGGATGCAGCTCTTAGGAAATATAAACATTACCCGAAGGAGGAATCCTTATCTATTACAAACGACTACATAATAAAACGACTCATACAGTAAGAAACGCTCGACTACATTACTCCCATGACCTTATAAAACCCTACTATGACCCGCTACCTTATGGAAGTCAATGCGACTATTTGGCTTAAATAAACCAGACAAGGTAGACAATTTGGAGATTTCTCTTGATGAATTGAATGATCACTTAGTATCCTCCCATGTTCAATTAATCGAAGAAGCAAAAGAAAATCTTTTGAGGGCAAATAACAACATACCACCCATGGGCAGAGATAAATTTTATTGTAGTTCTGTCTCACCCCTGCAAGGGAAAGCGGCTATCTTGCGAATTAAAACTAATTCCACAGGGGTGGACAATCTATGTATTATAAAGCTAAAGGAAATTCAATGCCATTATTACAGTATTGACATTCATATTCAACTTCTCCCTTCAAAACAGTGTATTTCCAAATGTCTGGAAAATGGCCCTGGTACATCCTTTACTGAAAATAATATCTCCTCCACTAAACTGTAACTTCAGACCTATTAATATACTGTCTATAACAGCCAAGAGACTCGAACACATGGTGCATAATCAAATCACGAACTATCTCAACGACCATGACATACTGGACCCACACCAGTGAGGCTTCCGCCGAAATCACAGTTAATGTACTACCTTGCTAAGCATGACTGAAAGGCAGGCTACTGATGAGCAAAAACTGACAATTCTAGTCTTATTGGACTTCAGCAAAGCATTCGACTCTGTAGACCATGAGTTGCCCCTATCCAAACTTTATCGCCTAGAGTTCTCCTACATTACTCTGAAATGGATGGGAGCCTATTTACATGAATGTCAACATGTCGTTCTGTCTATGTAAATGACTTAGCTAAAGAGCTGACACATTGTAAATGTCACATTTATGCTGACAACATACAATTGTACATCCGTGCAAAACCAACAGATGTTCTGAAAGCAATTGAGCAAATTAACATGGATCTAGAGGCCATAAGCAAATGGTCTTTCCAGCACGGACTTATTATAAACCCAAAAAATCCCAAATCATTGCATTTGCCCATCCAAGACTTATTTCCAGTAATTACCACATGTCCATCCCTGATGTATGACTTCAGTATGAAGCTTTACCCTCTTGCAAGAGGGTAAATAATCTCAGAGTGATCATTAACCAGCGCTTCTCTTGGGCGGATCAGACAATATCTGTGAGTAGATGATTTTTTGCAATGTTGCACATATTAAACCATTTCAAATTTACTTTCCCGTTCAGTTTAAAGATGAAACTATTTGAAGCCCTCATATATCCAATATTCAATTATTGTGACGTAGTTTACACAGACATGAAAACTGAACTTCGAGATAAACTACAATGTGCACAGAATGCCTGTGTAAGGTTTATATGTAATCTGAAATATTCAGATCATCTTACCCAGTTTTGCGTCGACCTCGGATGGCTACGCCTTGAAAATAGATGAAAGCTGCATACCCTGACTTCATTGCACCAAATCTTTACCGTACAATCCCCATCCTACCTGTATGAACGATTTCATAGTCTCCCTGAACACCATGTTAAAAACATCAGAGCGCTGAGCTCGACATTGCTCACTATTCCTAAGCATAGATCCTCAACCTACAATTCCTTCACCGTTGTGGCCAGCTGTGAATGAAACTTCCTTCTGCAGGGGGTCAGAGGGATATCAAACCTGGGAAGATTTAAAAGTATGTGCTCAAAATATCTCTATGAAACAAGCTTGTAGTGCAACAGATTCCTTTTTTCTTCATCTTCTTCTTCTCCTTCTCATCCTGGCCTTTCTTCTTCATCTTATTATTATTATTATAATATCATTCATCAATAGTATTAGAGAGTACTCAGCTGTGGTTCCCTGCATAGTTAACCTTATCCCGATCCCCATTTTATAATGTTTATTGCCGACAATAAAAACCCGAAAATTATAACATTTGTCAGTGTAATATATGTCTGGAATTGGACAAATTAATTGCAAGTATTAGGTTTGCTGTATTATTATTGTTATTATTATTATTACTGTTGCAATTCGTTGTATGTTTTTTAGCAGTTATTATATTATTATACTTAGGAAATGTAAATTTATATTGTGTTTTATAATAGATATTTTATGTACAGTATCGTAGCACAGTAGCATAGTAATTTGTTTGTCTCTTTTTAATTCAGTATTCAGAATTTTTTATTTTATATTATTTATGTATTTCACTGGTTAAGAGTAAGACTGGGACACGTGTCCCTAACTTTGCCAGTTAAAATAAATCATATCTATCTATCTATCTATCTATCTATCTATCTATTATGCAAGGTGTTCAGAAACTTGAGGCATGACTAGTGGCTTGTAATATCACGTGTAATTTCGTGAATACAGAACAAGATTTAAAATAAAGTGACATCACATTGTAAGATGAAAGTTGTTTTTTGTTTTGGAGTTTTTGAAGCATGATTCTGTGTATTCAGTCTTGATCCAACCAGTCCCAAGCTGCCATTCATATCGATTTATATAGTTTAAGTGCAATCTTGAAACCTGGCTGTCGACTATATTGTCTACAATACATCGCCATGAGGTTAAGCTACCTGGCTCGGCTTTTAAGGTATAGGTTTAATAGTCTTCGGTGTAGATGTAATTTTATTTATGTCCGTGTGTTGGTTAGTATATTGTTCGTCTGTGTACCATACCTCAGTATAGTTCATCAAAGACAAGTGAGAAGAATGTGACTCCGCAAAAATTGGCACCATGTTCTCAATCGGCCAAAACATCCTTCCTATGCCAGTCATTAGCTGCAAATAATTTATTTCTTTTATTTGTAATAATAATGTACGTATTCTTATTTTAGTGTCGGATATTGTTAGGAAGTGTTAGTGATAGTGATAGTGAAGTAGATACTCTTTTGAAGCTGTTACAGTTTGGGATTTTTTTGCCTCTGTTTTTCCATTCCACATATTTGTCAACATTAGGTAGGTTATCTATAGCACGTTCAGTGACTTTCGAATTTTCAAGCCATCTTATAGCACAGTATTTCAAAGGAAGTACGTTTGAACCTGAATAATGTCTTGCAGGAACGTATGAAAACAAGAAGTGAAGTGCACGAAGAAACTCTGCAATATTCTACAGGGTTTCTTTTACTGGCATTTTATATGAATTGTGCACAGTATGCAAGCCACAAGGTCCAATGTTCACTAAAATAGGAGCATCTGGATCATCGTTTAATAAATTACCGATATCCTGAAGGAACTTTTTATTAACATTTGGACCACCCATTGAAATTTGTTAGAGTTCTTTAAATTGAGTCCTTGCAGTGCTTGCAAAAAAACATGTAACAAATTCTGGGAGGTAGAGTGACCAAGAAACACGGAATCAAAATAAGAAGTGCATGCCTCATTAGTATCAGGATGAAACAGCAAACTACAAGATCCATTTGGCCCATCTGAGAAACTTTATTCAGTTACTCGTCAAAACCAATGGTGAAACGTATGCACTTACTACACATCTCAACAACTTGTTTATGAAAATAGGGAGCCAAACCATGAGTGATTGTATATGCAACTTTCGTTCTGTGCAGTTGAACTATCGAAGCAATTTCAGAGTCTGGAAACATTACAGGGAACATACGTACACTAGCTTCACTGGCTCGTAAATAATGGTGTTGCATGACAGTGTGCATGCACCATATAATGTCAGCTTTGGTTACTTGCTCTCTTGAAAGGTAATTCTGTAGACATCTATCCTCTCATGATCCTTCTGTAATGGAAGTAGAAGAAGAAGAAGTGGAGTCATAAGTGATAGAGTTCATTGTGGTAGCTATGGTAGGCAGAGGACAATTTGTGTTTGCAGCCAGGGTATTGTGGCCACTTTGTTGCTGAAAGAATTAGAAGAACAGAAGCTCAACAGTCTTTGGTGTCTATAGACAAAGGAATTTGTTATCTGCAGCAGTAATGGTAATCAGTTCTTTTAAAATCTTAAATTGAATTTAATTAGAATAAATTCAACTTCCAAGTTTCTAAATTTATTTTGCACATTGATTGCTCATTTATTTTTTGGATGTTAAGCTTTAAAAATGTATTTTAATATTGCTGTCATAGCTGGAAACTCCTTTTATAATTTTATTTTTTGTCATTGTGTGTCAGGGAAAAACTGGTTTTTATGTCTGGAGAACAGGGAAATGTCAGGGAATTTCAAAATCTGATTTTTATTCTTTAGGCATGAGATCACGGGTGGTGATGCCCATGCAATGGGCGAAACATGTCCCGTTAAATTAGTAAGACAAGATGTAAATCTTAATTATAAGAATGCTATGTGTACTGAATAGGTGGATCTCCAATAAACTTTTGTACCATTGTTGAATTAATGTGAGATAATTCGCAAACAATATACAGCTACTCTCTATACCTTGTTTAATCTTGCAACTTTTATTATGAACAGATCACCATGCATGACTGTAAGAAGCATTAGTGGCATTTTTTGAATTGGGAGATTAATTTGAACATTACGTTTTCATTTTGGGATAGTCCAGGGATCTTGATTCAACCATCTAGGACCATGGCAACAAACTGTATTGTTGATGATTATGTTCATTTGTAGTTTGTCTTGTCACTAAGTCAGCGTGTTTCCCCTATCCTTTTTCACTTGTTTCAATTTTTATGTGATAGATAGGTTTCTTCAGTGCGCTTCATTTAAATGCACGGTGTTGAGGTGTACCTCCCGGTACAATTATCATTATCAGGATGCATGTGTTTTGGCACTTAATAGTTTAATTGCCTAGCTGAGTAGCTCAGGCGGTTAAAGTGCTGGCCTTATATTTCTTATTGTGCATGAATGTTGAGTATTGAGTACGGCAGCAGCTTGGATCTTCAAAATTATTATTTCAAACTTTTCAAACATTCGAGTGTAGTTATTAAGACGTAATGCGAATTTTTTTGTTGTCGACGACCCCCACCACCCCGTGAAAGGAAGTCGAACTTGATGTGTTTCAATTAAACACACAAGCTTTTAATGTACAGTCATTTAGTTAGCATGCTCGTTTCATGCACGTGTGAAGAAGCCACTGGTGCGATTCCTAGTGTGGTCGGTGATTTTTTAATTTCTTTTACCTCGAAGGTTTATTTATTTATTATTTTTATTTATTGTCTTGTTGTATATGGCGGGACTCAGGCTATGAAGCCTGCTATTCTGTCCGACCATACATACACCTACATGAAGAGTTAAATATACTCTAAATTATCTACAGTTTAATATCCTAAGGTATCAATTAAATGTTTTAATTAATCTAATACTTAGCTATGATCTAATCCTACTTTGTTATAAGAAATTATTATTATTCATTACCAGGTTTGACAGAGTTTCTTAAAGTGGAGGTGGTTTGACACGCTCCTAATTTCAGCAGGTAGGGAATTCCAAATTCGGCTGGCGGCGACTATAAATGATCTGCTGTAGCCAGTTGAGCGGTGAATGGGAGTGCTAAGTACTGCTGTAGATGATGATCTGGTAGGAATACTAGAAGGTGATGCTAGGTAATGGAATTGTGTGCCAAGGTATTCAGGTGTGTTAAGGTTCAGTATACGATGTAACAGGGAAAGAGTGTGTAAATTTCGTCGCTCTCTTAAGCGTAGCCATGAAAGCCTATCAAATGCGGGAGAAATATGGCTAAACCTTGGTATATCTGAAATAAATTGAACGCATGCGTTATGTGCCTTTTGGAACTTGATGGAAAGTGAGGCGTTCAGGTTACTGTATACTACGTCACAGTAGTCGAATATTGGCATTACCATACATTGGATAAGCAGTTTTCTTACATTTTGGGCAAGCAAATCTCTGAGCTTTTTAAGGGAATGTAAGGAATAAAACACTCGCTGACATATACCTGTTATATGATCGTTCCAACTAAGGTTTTTATCCATTATCATCCCTAAGTTTTTAAATGTGTCTTTGAATTGTAACTGAGTGCCTCTTAATGTTACTGAGTGGGTATGGATGTCTGTAAGTCGTGCGTGGATTTTTTGGGTAGCTAAAAGAATACACTGCGATTTTTGGGCATTGCTTTTTAGTGCATGGTCATCGGTCCACCTACATATTCTTCCTAGGTCGTGTATTGCAGTCGGTAAGTCACGATGAAGTGCATGTGTATATATCTGTATGTCGTCTGATATGACAATGTTTAATTACTTGTGTTAGTCCTGAAGGTTGTGGGTTTTGATTCCTTTAGCTGTTATGTTAGTTTGATTCCCAGGCGGCCTGGTGAGTTTTTTATTTGCTCGCTTCTCTAATGTTAGTTACCAAGTGATGTAAACCAGCAGGCAATTACACGTCTCCAGGGTTCAAATCTGTAGCCTAGAGCTCAATGCGTGAACAATAAACTTTGTACTCCCTGTCTTACTAAATAAGTTACTTCGGAGTCTAGTCAACTTGCTCGTACCGCCAATGTTCTTTTGCTGAGATGTGCATACTAGGCTAATTGCAAAAACAATGAACTTTGTCTTTCATGTCACAGCAAATATTTCCAAGTCTAATCAGAATGTTCTTGGAATCAATCTTTTTTTTTGTTAAGACGCACATATGTCACGACCTCACTTAGTACAGAATTTGTTGCATTCTCTTTCCACATTCTATTGACATAGTTTGTGCTAATCGTTCACACTTAGTCTTCAGTGAAAGAAAAGCCCGTCATCGATTCTGGGTCGGGTTGAGGACTTTTAATATTTTTTCTTCTTGTGAACTTAAGACCGTAAGTTCTGATTCGAAGTTAGCTCCAGGTTTGAGAACCCAATTCAGCAATTGTTTTCTTTGCTCAGAATTAAAAGTTTTAATTTTTGGTGTTAGATATTTAAATAGCACTTCATCTTAGGGTCCAAGCGAGCTCCATGTTCAAATCCTAGTTCTGTTGGTGATTTTTTCCTTTGAATATTGTAAGGCTAAAGCTAGGTGTTTTAGTGAAACACATAAGCTGTTAATGTACAGTCATTTAGTTAGCACGCTTGTTTGTTTCCCAAGTAAATGATTCCTGGGTTCGAATCCTAGTCGGGTCAGCAAATTTTTCATTCCTTGTAGCTCAAAGGTTCGGTATTTTAGATTTAACACACAATCATTTAGTTACTATGGTAGTCAGCAATCCAAGGGAAAGATTGCCGAGTTATATTCCCAGTCGGTGTGGGGATTTTTAATTTCTCTCAGCTCAAACGTTAGGTGTTTTGAATTAAATGGACAATTTCAGTGTGCAGTCATTTACTTAGCAGGATACTCAGCAGTTCAAAGGGATGAGCTCTGTGTTCAATTCCCGGTCACTTGTAGTGCGAACATTTTTTTTCCAGTTCTGAACACTTTAGTTTCAATCCCTTGAGTGATATCAACAGTATTATAAGCTACTATAAGCCTCCAGAATTCAAATCTCTGAGCTCGAATTGTTACAATAAGAAAATTGGGGTTCCAAGCACTAAATATAAACAGCACATTACGCATCAGCCTACATGCTAGCATCTTTGACTCTGCAGTCGCTCAGTTTAAGGAGCTTGAGGTAGCTATATAACGGCATGTCCCTGTGAATAATGCACATGCATTAAACCTTTTACCATCTCCGTAGTTCCGTACCACCATCTTGTTCCACGTCCAGCTCTTGAGCCCTAGACCGTAGCTCATTCCCTTTCGCCCTTTAGTTTTAGCCCTTTTGCCATTTTGTCCTTTAGCCATTTAACACTTTTGCACATTTGTCCTTTGCCATGTTGATCTGTATCATTTTTGCGCTTTTGGCCTTTTGCAGTCACTCAGTTCCATGATCTGATGTCACCTTTCAGCGTCATGCCCCTATGAAAATAGCACATCTATTGAGCTTTATACCATCTCCCTTGTCCTATTAAAATAATGTGAATGGCCGCCATCCATTCCCAACCTCAGCTCCTAACATCCATGGACCATCTCTCATCTTGTCTAACTAGGTTAACCCTGGGATCGAATCTCAAACTCGAGTCTATAACGCCCTTGTAAGGTTAAATCGGGAAACAAATCCATGCCTGATAGCTTCAGCCAGTAATCTTGGACATCAAACTTGTCTCTAAAGCTAATGACGACCTTTTAAGGTTAAGCCTAGGTTTGGATCCAGGGCCTGCGATGTTAGGCCCCGAGTCGAATCCGTGCCCGTTATGTTAAGCTTACACTCTTGGCCAAGCCCTACTTTCAAATCCCCCCCCCCCCCCCAAATATAAGGTCATGTGAGGTTAAAGCATTTTAATTAGGCATAATTGTTACATTATGTATCTTCATAATTTTTGAGAACTTCATGAACATTCGATAACTTATGTCACTCTCGCTATAAGAATCATGATCGAATAACTGGAAGAATGATCACTTTAGGACATTATTAAGATTTGTCAACCTTATCTCCACACATTATAGAAGACAGACAATAAAGGTTTAAAATTTGCATTAATTAGATACGTTTTTTAATTAGACAAGCTCGGGGTTGTTGACTGAGCACAGAAAGTGATTATTACCTTAAACTGCACTTGTCGCCTCATGTGCTCAATAATATATCTCCATAACGCAGTATTCGTTGCTACTTCCTCACCGAGCTCGATAGCTGCAGTCGCTTAAGTCCGGCCAGTATCCAGTATTCGGGAGATAATAGGTTCGAACCCCACTGTCGGCAGCCCTGAAAATAGTTTTCCCTGGTTTCCCATTTTCACACCAGGCAAATTCTGGGGCTGTACCTTAATTAAGGCCACGGCGGCTTCCTTCCCACTCCTAGCCTTTTCCTGTCGCATCGTCGTCATAAGACCTATCTGTGTCGGTGCGACGTAAAGCAAGCAGCGGAAAAAAGCTACTTCCTCAATGATCATAAATATGAGCTATGGTACCATTCTGTCACTTGACAAAGCTAGGCTACTTCCTTTGAGCACTATCTGCCTTCTTAAATAGAGCATCCTATGTCATTAGGGCCTATTATTAACACTCGATCATTTACATCCAGTTTCATTACTTTCGACATAACTTATTTTTATATCATAAGTTTAGTCCTTAATATACATGAATAACATTTAGGTGACAATTTACACTTCATTGATGAAATAATGCAAGATGGGGTGTCATATTCTATAAACATTCACAAATAAATACATCGTATCCATCCCAATTCGTCTTTTAGGTTCTAAGTTAAACAAATTGGTCTATGATTTTTAACACGTGATTGCTAGTGCACTACACTGTTAATGAAATTCAAATAATTGAAGACTTACAATATCAACACACTTTACCTGATAGAACTACACTCATGTTCGTAAAAAGCAGAACACCTTGAAAGACTAGAGACAGGAAGTTCATATTCACAAGACATGTTCATTGGTATATTCTGCAGAAACGATTAGCATTTCAGTCACCCAGAGTCGACATGTATCCCGTTGCCTAGTAGGCACTGGGTCCTCAAAGGGCAGTGATAACTTATTCTATGTGTGATGGCATCGACACGTATAAGGCGCGAATGGCGTCCTGGGGTATAGCCATCCATGCTGCATTCACCTGGTTCCACAGTTCATCTTTGGTGGCTGGCATTGTATCACAGCGCTCCACCCGTCCTTTCACCATATCCCACACATTTTCAATTAGCGACAAGTCCGGTGATCAGGTGGGCCAAGGCAACAGTCTGACATCTGTGACAACAAGAAGGCACGTGTTCGTACAACGATATGTGGTCGCGCATTGTGCTGCTGAAATAAGGTGTCTGGGGTGTGGTGCAGAAATGGTATGGCTACGGGCCGCAGGATGTCATTCACGTAGTTCAAACTGGTAACAGTACGCACCAACTGTGGTTTGTGGTTGTATCCAATAGCGCCCCACACCACAATGCCTTGAGTTGGCGCTGTATGTCTCGTGTGAATGCAGTCAATATGATGTCTCTCCCCCAGTCTGCGGCGAACCAAAATGCGGCCATCATTTTCAAACAGACAGAACCTGGATTCGTCTGAAAACACTGCCTGCTGCCATTCCTGTCCCCACTGACCTCGTTCCATACACCATTGCAGTGTAGCATGTTTGTGCACATTAGTCAAAGGTAGGCGGAGAAGTGGTCGACGGTAACCCAGATCGTAATAAACTGGGACGGACTGTCACTCCTCAAAGTACGATATGTTACACTGTTCCAATGTTGCGCCAGAGTCGAGGAGGACGCATATCTCTGCTTCAATGCCATTCGCATGAGGTGTCGACCTTCTCGGGGTTGGGGGTTCTGATTTATGTTCTACAGCCTTCTGTGAAAGTTTTATACACACCCGTTGCACTGCCGACACACTTCTTTGCACACGAGTTGCAATTTCCCAGATAGATGTATCACGTTCTCTCATGCCCCCTTCAGACTTACTCATTTGACAGTACTTTTCTTGCATACGTTTGCGAGGCATCCTGCACGTCTGCTCAAGTCACACTAATCCACTAACATTGGTTTAAAGCGACAACGAGAGCCGCAGGCACAGTTTACCTGTCGATTGTGGTGCGTCGAGATATCGATGTGGACCTTGTGCCTGAGGGTCGACATGGTTCAAATGCTAGTCATTTATTCAGAACATACTAATAATAATAATAATAATAATAATAATAATAATAATAATAATAATAATAATAATAATGCTATTTGTTTTACGTT
Source organism: Anabrus simplex (assembly GCF_040414725.1). Taxonomy (NCBI): domain Eukaryota; kingdom Metazoa; phylum Arthropoda; class Insecta; order Orthoptera; family Tettigoniidae; genus Anabrus; species Anabrus simplex. The sequence continues at coordinate 40,072,697 of NC_090279.1, forward strand.
CCAAGGTCTTCGGAGACGCCGAGATGCCGGAATTTAGTCCCTTAGGAGTTCATTTGCGTGCCAGTAAATCTACCGACACGGGGCTGTCGTATTTGAGCACCTTCAAATACCACCGGACTGAGCCAGGATCGAACCTGCCAAGTTGGGGTTAGAAGGCCAGCGCCTTAATCGCCTGAGTCAGAACATACTAGTCCACATGTACTGTTGATATGAACTTCCTATCTCTAGTCTTTCAAGCTGTTCTGGATATTAAGGACATTAGTGTATTTCAATCATTCACAAAATTTGCCAACACCAATAAGTAGATGAGAAGTGATAAGAATCTGTAACAACACAAAGTAATAGATAACATTATTTCAAGAATGAAGTCCTTCTGAAAAGGAAATTAATATTTTTTTAAAAAGGTACTTAACTTTTATGATTGGAGTTGATTCTGTCCTGGCTGGCAACTCTCACGATTGGTCCCTTTAGCACCCTTTAGGATGTGGTGGGATCTCCCTTCATAGTAGCACATTCCGGAAGGAATATCCCCTGCAAAGTGCACCGTGATGAAGGTAGAGATTCCTGTTGCAAGCAGCATGATGATTACCCTTGTTCCTTGTCTTACAGGCTTCTTGTGACAGTAGGATTCCTCACACACAAACACACACACATGCACATACACACGCACACACACCCTCACACACACTGAAACTAAAACAGAACATTAATATGTGCTCCAACCATGCCTATTTAAATGTTAGCTTCCAAATATTCCATGGAATAATTCTGGACGTCGGTTTATCTTCAAACAAGTGTATACTTTGTTTCCCAACACGGATAGATCTGTGTTGATATAGGAGAATTTGTTTGTTGTATCGTGAGTTACTGAATTTTCACATTGTCAACAAATGTTAGTTGAAGTGAATTGTTTTTGAGGGTTTTACTCTAGCTGAAGTTCTCAAGAATATGTCTTTGGCAGTTTTTCTGAGTAGGGTTCTTTCGTGGGGTTTTCTTCGGACTGTGCTGCAAGAATATAAGCATAAACTTGGCAGCATGGTTTATCGTAATTACCATGCCGACATGCTTGATAAGTCTCCTAAATTGGTACTTGGTGGAAGGCATACGGAGAAGCTGTGAGCAAGTAAGGGCTACCTCAATCCTAGAACCGAAGAGCATAGGTAGGCAGCTCATCTTGACTTCAAGGGAGGAAAGCATTCTCTGCATAGAATTTTGAAGGATGTGAATTTGGGGTTCTACTTTACTCTTTACTTTTCCCAAGTATCCCCATGTATCGTTAAATTTTGGACATGTATATGAAAACCTATGTCCAAATGTGCATGTAAACCTGGGGAACTTAAACACCGAATTTTTAAACTAAGCACTTGCTTTTTAACGTATTCATTGAAATTACATATTAAGATACTCTCACAATAAGTATTGGAAGGAAAGAAATTCAAGTAATTGCTTCTTTGTGGTACTGAGCAACTGGCCGTTTAGCTATCGGCCTGCATTTGGGAGATGCTGGGTTCGAACCCAATGTCGACGGCCCTGAAGTGCATGTTTTCCATGGTTTCACATTTTCACAGAAAAAATGGTGTTACTGTACCTTAATTAAGGCCACAGTTGCTTCCTTCCCACTAGTAGCCATTTTTAGCTCATCACCGCCATACGACCTATCTGTGTCGGTGTGAAAGAGAAATGGTAGAAACCATCAAATAAACAAAATGCTGTAGGTTATGTTAAATTAACTTTCATTAGTAAGGTTTAAATTTATGATTATAATTGGCCACTGTTCTTTGACTGATAATTACATTCAAACTTTCCACCTTTTTGTCTCTTTCATAATACAAGGAAACTAAATGTTATGTACATAGTCAATGAAAATTTACATTATCCGAAGTTCCATAGATTCATAGTTTAGGAATGTTTTTATTCAGTTTTGTATTTAGGATACATCTAAATGTGGCTTAGAGTTATTGTAGAATAGTTAGTTTATTAGTAAATATCATTCTGCTTTATTTCTTCTTAATCTTTTCATGGTATGGGAGATATCTGCTTGGAAATTTAGTTAATTCTATTGTTTCTGTTAACCTGCTGTAATTAGGATAATGTAAGTCCGGTTTAGAATTGAAGAGTAGCTATGTTAATTAGGTAGTAAGTTGCTTGCTTTGGAAAGGCCAGAAATCTCATGACATCAGAGATGTCTATGAACTTATTTACCAGGTTACATCCGGCAAAAATGGTATTGACTTCATTGTGTGTGCAAGCCTACAAGATTGATTTACTGAGGTTCAGCGCTATTCAGACAGCCTTACGTCAATTACACTCGACAGTGCATCCTCTCGAACTTGTGTTTTCTCTGTCACAATCTGGCTGTGATGAACTCAACGTTGGCAGTAACTACGAGATCATGTTGCAGCGTGTCCTGAAGATGAGTTTCCACTCCTCTGTGGTGATCATAATGCGCATGTTGGTCACATTAATAATTTTTATAGCTGCCATGGTGGTAATACTTTCGGTATCTGATATGGTGATGGAACTCATATTTTAGGTTTCACTTGTGGTGATTGCAGCAAGCAAATTGACCTTATCGTTGTTCAGCACCGTGATCTCCGACTAACAAAGGATGTGAATACCATATCATCTGACTGTGTACCACCTCTGCATAAGGTAGGCATAGCGGATTTAAGGATCTCTTTTTATCGTAGAGGTGGATTGATAAATGCCCCCGAGAAGATCAAGTGGTGAAAGCTTAAAGACTGGAAGGAGACCCTAGTAGACAGCATACATTTTCCTCTCGTTGACCTGAATGCAATTGGCAACATTGGACACATTCTACGGATCTTTCATTGCAGCCGTCACAGTAATATTCGGTACGACATAAACTAGCTCCTACTGTATTGAAAATCAAGCGTTCTTATGGATGATTCTAGTCCAAGAAGAAGTGAAAAAAAGACAGAGGCATACTGTATATAAATTGGCTTTCACAAAAGACTCCAGAACTAAGGGAAAGGATTGTCTTTGCCGAACGTGTGGCTAAGAAATCTGAATCGAGGCGCACTCACTGTAATTACCTGTGTACAAGGTGTATCAGAACTGTACTTACAAATAAATCAGAGTTGCCCTTCGTGTAATGTTTAAGATGGTGGTGCAGTTGGATTGCCGTGGAAATGTTTCTTTTTAGGAAATGAAGTATTTACTGTATTTGCTCTACCAGAGAGTCAGCCGCTGCCCGTTGCTGTGCGTCAGAATAGGCAACGGAGGGGAAGTGAAAAGTGGGAGACAGAGGTAATGCTCGGTGAGAATGGACAAGTTTCTCGATCATTTCGCATAGTCGCTTCCGAGCTCCGGTAGGCAGTGTACACTTTGTTCTACACAAATTGACTACTATGTGATCCCTATAGAAAGAGAAGACATACTTGTGCCAAGAATACAGACAGCTTTCCAAGTCGTTTGCCACACACTACACATCCTGGACAGAGTCCAGAGGTCACTAACTACTACACCGTTGTGAACTATGCACCAAAATAGGAGGGGGACATATAGAACTTCTATTGTAATCAAACCGTTGGGCGTATTGATTCCTTCGTTTAGTATTTCATTGCATTACAATGTTGTGAGTGAAGGATCACACAGTCGCGATACGGCAGCTTTGCATCTTCGAGCTTGTTAATTAATAATGAATATTACTGCGACAAACAGACGAGAGGACAAACAATCTGGTGCTTTCCTTGACTGACAAGTGTGTAGATGTCCATAATCCTGTAGACTGCTCCTTCGGGCGATGGGTGAAACATCCTGGCGAAGATTACCGAACACGTAGAGGTCCTCTTCTCTCTTCACTGGATAAGAGCTGAAAATGACAAAGATTTTAGACTGTGTTCTCGCACACAACCACGTGGAAAATATCGAAGAACAGTACGTAACTTAGTTCTCGAAAATCTGCTTCACTCGACGACTACCAGAAGATAAGAGATCAGAGCGTTCATTCCAAAAACACAGGTATTTAAGCATTTACCCTGGTGGGTGTGTCTCTATGTCGTCTCGTAATTGGACATCGTACTTTCACCTGACAGGTTCTCATAAATCTAGATATTACTGTCTCCAGAGTATTCCACACGCTCTGCTAATTAGAACGGCCTTGAAAATTTCCCAGTAGTTCACATGACTCAGCTGGCTGGTCGATTGAATAATCAATACTGCGCTCCCTGCCTGTCCAAACCGGTTCTCTGCAAGAAGACACGACTCTGTTGGCATAAACTTGTAATATATCACCCTTAATGAAAGAATGATAACATCCCGTTTCCACATACAATAAAATGTGCATTGTTGGCCAAAGTTGAAGGGGACAATACGAAAGTCAATTCGAAATATTGATTAGTGTATGTGTGAAGCAGCTATAGCAGATGAATGAATAATTATTGTAGTAGCACCGTGTGGCTATTAGATTCACGTGGTCAAATGTGTCACGATTGACATATCTAAGGATTTTCATAGGGTAGATCTCGGGAAACTACTGACAAAAATTAGTGTGGTTGGGATAGATAAAATAGTGGCTAAATGGGTGACTATAAAGTCGTGGCCAAATTATTAAACATAAGAAAATTGAGAATTGGGCACATAAGATGTTACCAATTTTCAAGTTGATGACTTTCGACTTGGTATGCATCCCGTTAGCTTCCGTGAGTGACTTGATTAGACTGGGCATACCCTCAAAAATAGTATTTTACACTGACTCTTTAAATCGTCATCATGACACCAGATCTGAACGAGCTTCACAGTAAAGCCAATTTTTGTCGTTATATTCGTTTGTCGGACTTTTCTTTTCTATTGCCCAAGGATGTTCTATGGGGTTCATGTCAGGACTGTTTCTAGGCTTTGTGACAAGGAGGCCCATCTTGCATAAAAATAAATTCACTTTGGCCAAACCACTCTTGCACCTGAGCTATCAAACGGGTTCTTAATGCTATATAGTTACGTCTCATAGTTCCTTCTAAAATATACACTGACTGACAGAGCAAATGCAACACCAAGAAGGAGTGGTTCGAAAGGGATGAAAGTTGGGGAAAAACAGAGACGGCATGGACAAATAATTGATGTTTATTTCAAACCGATATGCAGGTTACACAATGCGCACGGCATCGACTCAGTAGGATGTAGGACCACCGCGAGCGGCGATGCACGCAGAAACACGTCGAGGTACAGAGTCAATAAGAGTGCGGATGGTGTCCTGAGGGATGGTTCTCCATTCTCTGTCAGCCATTTGCCACAGTTGGTCGTCCGTACGAGGCTGGGGCAGAGTTTGCAAACGGCGTCCAATGAGATCCCACACGTGTTCGATTGGTGAGAGATCCGGAGAGTACGCTGGCCACGGAAGCATCTGTACACCTCGTAGAGCCTGTTGGGAGATGCGAGCAGTGTGTGGGCGGACATTATGCTGCTGAAACAGAGCATTGGGCAGCCCCTGAAGGTACGGGAGTGCCACCGGCCGCAGCACATGCTGCACGTAGCGGTGGGCATTTGACGTGCCTTGAATACGCACTAGAGGTGACGTGGAATCATACGCAATAGCGCCCCAAACCATGATGCCGCGTTGTCTAGCGGTAGGGCGCTCCACAGTTACTGCCGGATTTGACCTTTCTCCACGCCGACGCCACACTCGTCTGCGGTGACTATCACTGACAGAACAGAAGCGTGACTCATCGGAGAACACGACGTTCCGCCATTCCCTCATCCAAATCGCTCTAGCCCGGCACCATGCCAGACGTGCACGTCTATGCTGTGGAGTCAATGGTAGTCTTCTGAGCGGACGCCGGGAGTGCAGGCCTCCTTCAACCAATCGACGGGAAATTGTTCTGGTCGATATTGGAACAGCCAGGGTGTCTTGCACATGCTGAAGAATGGCGGTTGACGTGGCGTGCGGGGCTGCCACCGCTTGGCGGCGGATGCGCCGATCCTCGCGTGCTGACGTCACTCGGGCTGCGCCTGGACCCCTCGCACGTGCCACATGTCCCTGCGCCAACCATCTTCGCCACAGGCGCTGCACCGTGGACACATCCCTATGGGTATCGGCTGCGATTTGACGAAGCGACCAACCTGCCCTTCTCAGCCCGATCACCATACCCCTCGTAGAGTCGTCTGTCTGCTGGAAATGCCTCCGTTGACGGCGGCCTGGCATTCTTAGCTATACACGTGTCCTGTGGCACACGACAACACGTTCTACAATGACTGTCGGCTGAGAAATCACGGTACGAAGAGGGCCATTCGCCAACGCCGTGTCCCATTTATCGTTCGCTACGTGCGCAGCACAGCGGCGCATTTCACACCATGAGCATACCTCAGTGACGTCAGTCTACCCTGCAATTGGCATAAAGTTCTGACCACTCCTTCTTGGTGTTGCATTTGCTCTGTCAGTCAGTGTATAATCGTCCACAGCCGTACCAAAGAAACACACTCCAGACCATTGCTGAAGTTTGATGCTTCACTCTCTGCTTCACTCAATCTGGATGGAATGCTTCTACTCCTGACACATTGACTTGTCTCTTCTTCGACAGGAAATACCCATTCGTCAGTAAAACAAACCTGAAATAAATAAAACAAATAAGCCTAGCATTAAATGCAATAAGCTGTACAGTTTGAAAGAAGAATTTCATACATTTACTCTACTGTACGGTTACACCACTTAGATTGGGTTAAAATGGAATAATGAATGATAATTTAGGAATTACAGTAATTGCCATGGACATGCCGGTTTCCATTGATCAGATGACCAATTCTGGAGAGTCTTAGCCCACTGGAACCTCTTTGCAGCCATAGCAGGAGTAATCTTCGCTTTTCTTTGAGGTCGTCTTGCTCTCAATCTAGCATTAAACAGCTCTCGTTTCAAAGTCCTGGCTGGTTCCAATGACCCACACTCTTCTAATTTCTTACGTAAATCCAAACTAGTAACCTTGCGGTAGTTTACTGACTAATTAATCAGTTTTGCTTCCTCCGTGGGGTTAGTTTCTTCTTTCGCCCCCAGTTTCCAACACGTTGTTGTCAATTTGTCTTCCCGTTATCTTCACATTTTAAAATTCTACTTACAGATTGCTGTGATGATGCAATCTAGAATCCGTATCTTGGTGTGAATAACGTTTCTCAACAAGTAACTCTCTGACAATGCCTTTCTTGGCGAAAGGTCCTTTCGTCTCCCCATAACCTCAACATTTGACCGTTCTCAAGAACCACTAGTAAGAAATATCAACTGAACTCGTGGATAGTATCAATAATGCATGTAACTTACTGAATGCACAGTCTTAACAATAGGTCACATTATTTACTTTCATACAGCAACAGTATGCAGATATAGACGATAAACAACAGAACATGTTCACTAACATAAGTGACACAAAACCATATAAATAATGAAATTACATTGTAGTTCTCACTGTAGCCACTGTATGAAAAAATACAATAGAGTGGACAGGGATATGCCAACAGGTAACGTTGCCACCAAAGGCTATAAAGGTCAATACTTTACATAAAGATAGAAATATACATTTTACCATTAACATTTGGCCTCGTCTGGTGTATTTCTAGAAAATAGAACTCAGAGCATAAGAGTAGGTTAAGCTTTATTTGATCCTGTAACAATTATGGGATTGGGTCCCATGGGATAGTATTATGAGACCTTTATTTTCTGATATATATAAACAATTTGAATAATGAACTGAAAAAGGTGATTAGGCTCTTTGTAGTAAATAAGTTTCAGGATTGTGAGTAACTGCAAAAAGAACCTTGACAGTATTGTAAGATGGACATCGGGCAATGCTATATTGGTAAACGGGGTGAAAAGTCAGGTTATGTGTTTCACAAATAGAAAGAGTCCTCTGTGGTTTAATTATTGTGTTGATGGGGTGAAAGTTCTTCATGAGGATCTCTGTAAGTACCTAGTTATTCATAATATGTATATATCGTCATTGTGGTAATCATATAAACATATTGCAAAATAAAATGTACAGGTCTCTTAATATGTTTATGAGGTTATTTAGGAGTTTTAAAGGAGAGGGCATATAAATCTCCAGCAAAACCACAATGAGAGTATGAGACCATCAGCAGTATATTTCTTAAGTGGAGAACAGGAAATAATCCACAGAAATAGTTACATTTCTTGTGGGTGATTTCTAACAAAAGAGTTGTGTTACAGAGATGTTGCAAAGTTTCAGCTGGGAAGACTTGGAGAAAGGAGACAAGTTGTTTGATTAAAGAGGATATTCTGAGATGTCATTGGAGAGTTGGCTTGGAATGGCATTAGCTGATGAATACATTTAAGTCATGTTCTTTAAGTGTAGGAAAGGTCACAACATGAAGATAAGTTGGAATTCATGGGGACAAATTTTGGCAAATGTTCACTTATAGGAAGATAATTTAGTGATTGAAATAATTTACCATGGGATTTTTTCATTTATTTCCACAACCTTTTTCTACATCAATAACCAACAGCCCTAAATGCAGTTTTTTGATTGATTCATTCATTGATTGGATTGGGACATTGACTGATTTATGTTTTTGGTCTTAATGTGATGTACAGAGAGGGATGATGGATATTTCTATGCTTATTATTTAAGCGTTGTCCACTTGTTGGGAATGTAGTGGGAATAATGTGGGATTATTTGATACTACAGTGAAGTGTTTTCAGAAATGAACAAAGAAGTGTCAAGTCAAGTCAGTATAGAAAGGTGGAAACAGGGGAATGTGAACATAAAAGGTTGAAGAAAATAGCTATTCATTGTGGAAATAGGGATCAACAGAAAGAGAAACACAAGCAAGGAATGTTATTGGGTAATGATTTGGAGATAGTGTTTATTATTATTTATTTTCCTTAAATTGCACATGTACACATACACGGAAGTGCCTCCACCCACACATGTATGTGTACACATACTCTGGTGAATATTCACAAATATGCAAGTAATTTTAAATTTACATATTTGCAAATGATCCTCCTTTTCTATGCTACCTTGTCTACTGATATCCTACACTGTGTTCATTTTCATGTTCTTATCTCTCTTATCATTTGTCTGAAAAGCAGTGGCAAAAGGGACCGGGTTAAAACGCAGCAGGTCATTATGCAAGTTAGGTTCCAAAAACGGTAAAAAATAAAATAAATAAATGCAATGTAAATTTTAATCTAATAGAAGTTGTATACTATTATTTAAAGTAGTTCAACAAGTTGTACATGTGTTGATTATGTTTGTAATACAGAAGATATTATGAGTAAAATTTTGTAAATTATGTACATGCTTAATAGAAAAGAAAGTGTAGATTGTGTAATACTGTATTTTATGAAATTGTCTTCTTCTCTGTTCTTTTAAAATTTAGTGCTTGATAATAATGTATTTTTGTGTACCATTTGCCACCAAGGTAGGCACCTCTATTGTATTTAGAATGATTTTGAATTGATTGTTCCTTTCCATTCTTATATTTTTAAAATGAGAGGTATATTAATTTTAATCTTTATTGTGTCACTGTGAAATTTATTTTCTCAGCTGGTTCTTGTTTAGGCCTATATATTTGTATTCCTTTACTTCTTTACTCTACTTTTCTTATTTCTTACTTATAGCCTTCCGAAGATACTAAGGAGGAAATATTCATAGAAGAACATGCTGATGATCAGCTGTTGCCATACATCAAAGGAGAAACAAAGTAAGTACACTACAAATCCTATATAATATAGAATATGTCGTACCTATTCACAGTTGTGTTCAGTGTTGGTTGGTTTATCTCCAAAAACTAGCCATTTTCGTCAATTGAATCCTTTCTTTACAAGGTTTCATTTAAATGCAAATATGTAAAAATTCTATTGGTTAAAATCATCTTAAATATTCAAGAACTTTAAGATCATATTTAATGCACCATCATGTAGTTTTATTGAATACCGGTATATATTTACAAAAAGAATCTCTGGTAAAGCTAGATATTTTGAAGTGTATTTGTTTACAGTACCTTTAAGCAACTATGAAGAAAGTGTTCTTTCTTTCATTGTCTCTGCATCATTTGATTATCACATTCTTATCATCTGAAATGCCATCTGAAACTATTGCCTCCAGATATTCTGAGTAAGTTTTATTACGTTCACACCAACAGTGACACACAGAAAAAAACGATGTTTGTAGATTATAAATTAAATCTACAAATTCAAAATTGTTAAGTTTTATGTACATTGTAATATTTCAAACTAACATAGTCAGTTTCATTATTCAATATAATGATGGCTGAGTTCAATAAAGTTATAACTCAAAGAATGCCATTTTAAACTATTTCGTTAGATTCCTTTTTTTATGATCATTTCTGCTCTCTTGTGTGTTAAGTCAGATTCCTCCATTTGTGGACGCCAAAGCAGATAATGTGTTGTAGAAATGAAAACTTCAGATCAGTAGTGCTACATCTTCGATATCATAGTTTTCAAATAAAACTTGTGCATTGTTGTAAGCGTAAAATTATGTGGTCTTGAATTTATGTTCATTCCAGTGTTGTGGTCACACTTGCTGATTCATTTTAGTGTTCATTGTCAGTCAGGGGCTTGTAGTGTGTTGTAGTTTTAAATTGGTGCAGCTTGCCAAAAAAATTCAGAATTCTTTAAGTAAGTGAATTTATTATCTCATAAAGATAGATAAATAGGGGGTACATTATTGCTTCACGTCCGTAGGTTTAATCTCAAAGTGCCCTACACGTGACCCCCGGGTGCTACTAAGAAAGCAATAACTTTGGCTGCTGGACCTGTCTTTTTAAAGATCTCCTAACAATGACAAAGTTATTTCATGGAAATGGTTCTTCTCAGAGCTACCAGAGAAGAAACATTGGACCTTTCATCCATGTCTTCCAGCTTAACGTAGAGAGCAACAGCAGAGCAAAATGTGACTACCTATCCAAGATTATCCTTGATAATAATGTAGATGTTGTGTCTATACAGGAAACCCATACAACCGATGAAGAGTTTCGGAAAAGGGGCCGCATTAATGGTTTCACAGCACTTGGTGCAACATATCACAGTGCACATGCTATAGCTACTTATGTTCGTAATAATATCCAAGATGCATCACTGCTCTTTCAAAACGAAGACGGAGACATCCATTGTGTTGCTGTGTGAATGGCAGATGTTACTATTTTTAACATTTATAAACCCCCAAACGCACAGTGGTCAAGTACAGTACTACCTAATGCTCAACACCCTGCAGTTTATATAGGCGACTTCAACAGCCATCACGAACTATGGAAGTACTCGAATAACAGTGAATGTGGAACGAAACTCGTAGAATGGACAGAGATGAACAATCTCCATCTGATGTTTGACCCAAAAGATCTTGGTACTTTCCAATCAGTTGCATGGAATAGGGATTCCAATCTTGACCTGTGTTTTGTTAGCTGCAATGAGGGAGGACAGCCCTTACATACCAGTCGTAACGTGTTAAGACATTTTCCCCACAGTCAACATGGCCCCATTATAGTGGATATTGGCATCAACATTCCTGTTGTACGGTCAATACCACATGCTCGGTGGAACTTCAGAAAAGCAAATTGGTCAACATTCACCACTGAACTGGATATATGCATTCGGTGGATTGCTCCCAAGCACAACAATTACTAGCGTTTCGTAGGTGCAGTTATGATGGCGGCTAAGAGGAATATGCCTGGAGGCCATAAAAAATAATACATCCCTGGCTGGAATGTTGAGACTGGTGCGCTCTATAACGAATATCTGCAGACTGGTAATAAAGACAAAGCTGATGAACTTCTTTCCAGCATGGATACTACCCTGGGGAGAACGGTGAATTGAAACAGTGGAGAATATCGACTTAACTCATTCCAGTAGAAGAACTTAGGCTCTCTTCAGAAAACTTGGAGGAAGGACACGTTTGGTGAAGCAAGAGCCTGGAGTTATTCCGGATGAAGTAGCATCTCACATCGTCACAACTTCCCAAACTCCATCAGATAAGAAACATACCAAACACATACGGCGCCAGCTCCAAACTCTGAAATAAAGAACACCACGCACACCAAGGTATTCACTACCACTTACGGTGCAAGACATCAATGCTGCTCTCAAAGACGTTAAACCAAGTACAGCTCCAGATTTTGATGGCATTCATCCAGAATTTCGCATTCATTTAGGAAAGAATGCTAGAAGTTGGCTGGCAAGGTTTTGTACCGACCTTCTACAGAACAGACAATTCTCGGCAGTATTCAAACGAACGGAAGTGATTTCCATCTTGAAACCAGGTAAGCCTGCCAATGACCCAAGCAGTTATAGACCAATTGCGCTTCTTTTAGGGAGGCTAATCTACAACGGAATCAGCGCAACAGTTTTCCAGCATATTGAAGTTGATCAAGCCGGATTCAGGCCCAATCGCAGCTGCTGCGATCAAGTGCTTTCACTGATATTCCACATGGAAGGAGGTTTCCAGAAACAACTCAAGACCTCAGCTGTATTCATTGATCTTACAGCAGCATTTGACGCAGTCTGGAGGGAAGGATTAATTTACAAGCTTCTCCGAATTGTACCCTGTAGGACCATCGTGCAGGTTATAGGCAATATGCTCAATGACAGAAGATTTCAAGTGTGTATGGGAAATAGTATAAGTAGAGAAAGAAGCTCAAGGATCGGTACTGTCTCCCCTACTGTTCAATTTGTATATCTCCGATCTCCCAGAAACATCATCACAAACATTTTGTTATGCTGAATATCATAACACTAGCCACTCAATATCGAGACTTTAGTGTGACAGAAGAAGTGCTACAAAGAGACCTGATTTCACTTTAAACGCACTTCAAGAAATGGCAACTGTGTCCTAACCCTAAGAAAACAGAAGTGTCATGTTTTCACCTGAATAATCGCCAAGCTGGCATTAAACTTCACATACGTTTTTGTCAACAAGAACTTCGGCACAGCAGCTATCCCAAATATTGTGGATTACACTTGATCGCACACTATCTTACAAACAACATCTTATGAATCTGTCCAAGAAGCTCAAAACATGTAATATTATCTTTCAGAAATGGTATGGCTTAAGTTGGGGTTCATCAGCAAACACTTTATGATCTGCTTTGGGACTGGTTTTCTCGTGTGCTGAGTACTGTGCACCAGTTTGGCTGGATAGCCCATATACAAGACTAATTGATACTCAACTGAATGCTAGCATGCGGTTAATATCTGGTACTGTCCAGTCCACACCCCTTTATTTTCTCCCAATTCTGTCAGGTATAATGCCGCATGATGTAAGAAGATCAAATGCTCCCATTCGATAGTTCAAAAAGATAGAAATGAACCCTCAACTGTATGTTTTGGATGATATTCCTATTCTCAAGGTAACAAGGTTCAAGTCACGACATCCATCTTTGCATGATGCTGTCGCATTGGCTGATGGGAATTTTCACCCTTTAGAAGAATGGAGAAGTCGCTGGAAATTTGCCACAGACAGTTCTTTACACAACATCTTTTCTGGTGAACATCTTCCTTGTGAACATCATCTACCGCGTAAGATTTGGACCACTCTGAATCGGGTGAGAACAAATCATGGACGATGCAGGGATGCCCTTTATAAGTGGAAATATATCTCATCACCAGAGTCCGACTGTGCATCTCGGCAGATGATCCCCATATTGTAAGTGAATGCACACGACGTTCCTACACAGGTAGCCCGAGTGACTTTTTGGAACCAACAGAGGAAACCATACAGTAGATCACCCAACTGGACATCCTGCTATAAAACGTGTTTCTTGTCTGTGTATATTTGTAAATACTATATATTTGTATTTATGTATCTAACTTGTTGCCCTATGCTAATAATAATAATAATAATAATAATAATAATAATAATAATAATAATAATAATAGGTAAATCACGTAGTGATATAATATTCTTTAAAAATTGTAATTATTGTCACTGACCTCACAAAGTCCTGTTTTAAAACATTTAATGCAGGTCATGCGATGGCTAGTCATAGCCTAAGGTTTGACTTCAAACCAGATTTGTGATGGAAACTACGAATTCTGATTGGTTTATTTGATTTTGTGAATGGTTAGAGCCTTCTGGACTCTTATGTGATGCACTGACTTGTTCCTACTGTACTATCACACTAGTGGCAAGAAATATTCATGTCGGTCCTCAGAACTATCCAGTACCAGCTCACACTCTCTGATTAGTCAGAGTAGAACCATGCACACAACCGAAGATCACCCAAATTGTCTATTCTTCAAGGTTTAAATTCTGCAGTTTCTTTGTAATTCATGTATAACAAGACACAATAGGCTACATTAGAGAACAATTTTGTATTATGACCACCAGTAAAAATGTTGCTTATGAATCCTTTTCATAGACAAAATCATATTTCTATTTTTGATGGAGTCTAAATTAGCTTTCTACTTTCTAAACATATTTTGTGCAGAGGCACTCTCGGACCAGCAAAGCGACATGCATTTTATGTGTCTTCTTTTTTCTTGGCATATATGTCATAGGACTGTCCATTGTCTACGTAGCTTAGTCCATTTTACACCATAGATTTTAGTTGCTTCTGAAGGATTCAGTCGACCGGATCTTATCTGCTACTTCCCACTTTGTTTTATATCTCACCTCAGGCGCTATTGTTTCCTCACTCTCATTTCAGCAGTCTACAAATATCATGCTGCAACTTAAATGACTTCCTTTAAAATGTCTAAAATATTTGCCATGCCTGTTTGGTATTGATTTTAAGATTCATAAAATTTCCTAATTGCTGACTTGTGGAAATACACGTATTTCTGAGATTACCAATTAGTGATGAGGCTTACTTCCGTTTATGTAGAGACACATGGTCCTGAACTAACCACTTAGTTATGTGGTTTCCTTCCAGCTTTAGAGCATTGAGTGTCACATGGCCCTGAGCTGACCACTTTGTGCCACTCCTCCAGCGTCTTCATATTTATAGGCGTGAGCGGAGTGAAAATAACAAACTGATTAATATGATCGTCTGCTGTCTATGACGTATGTAAGCAGAAATATGAATTGCAAAATTCTATTCAGGCTAGAATACACTGACGGACTCCCCTCTTGTAGGTACTCATAGAATTTCACCGGATATTGAAACTGTCCTTCCCATTTAACACAGATATACCCATTTTTTATTTTTTTGAGTTATAAGTTTTTCTTCACAATGCATTTATAGGAGTCACCTAAACACAAAATCCAGAAGCGTTCAGACATTCAAACACTCTTTTGTGAAAATAAGTTTTTATAGATATCGGACATATGCTTTAGGGGAGAAAATTTGAACATGCAATAAACTTATTTGAATGTTAGGATGTGTAAAATATCCATTGCATTCCATTTTTGTAGCAGAATATTCATCAGTCTTCTTCTGGTGGCAGGGTCCGGTGTTGTGATTCATTGACTCCAGTTAGTTCGGTCTCGGGGCATGTCTGCATGTAGTCTTCCAACTTTCAGGCCGTTGTGCACTTTATCAGTCTCTGCTGTCTGGTTCGTCCCTCGCGCCTCTTTTCACCGACTTTCTGTGTATACTCTGATTTTCCCAATATATCGTCCTCTACACGCAACACATGCCCAAACCAGCGCACACGCCTTTCCCCAATTTTCTTCTGGGTCGGTGCAATGCCAAAACGTTTTCTAATAACATCATTTGAAATGTGATCTAGTCTAGTTATGCCAGGCTTCCACCTAAGCAACTTCGTGTCCGTGATGCTTAGTTGGCGTTCTACCTCTAGAGCTGGGCAGCATTCGTTGCCGTAGAAAACGACAGGATGGATAACAATAGGACAAGTATCAGTTCGGTAGAACTTAGTTTAGAGATGGCCCTTTGTCCAAAGTTCGGAAGGGCGCCTGTTGTCATTCTCCACTTCAGTCAGGCGTTGTATATCCTTAAGTTGACTTCATCAGTAGGTCGGCCATCATCATAGATTGTGGAGCCAATATTCTTAAATATCCCTACTCGTGCTATATCTTCAACGTCAACATGCATGGTTCCAACTTCTCGACAATGTAATGCAATGTATTCTGTCACCATAGAATCACTCCATAGCGTTGCCTTCGTGATATCATATGTAGACTGACAGAAATACTTGAGAAGTCTTATACGCGCTAGAGCTGAAAGGTGTTCAAGTCTAGGAGGGTGACTCGCTTGATAGGTGACAGTTTGTTCTTGCTGCAAACCAAGTGTACCGAGACTGTATCACTCTCCACTACTCTGAGATAAAATACGGCACCATAAGCCCTCTCCGAAGCGTCACAGAATACACGCACTTGATAGTTCTCTGGCGTTGTAGAAGAAGATCCTATCCATCGAGGGATTGGAATGGCTGACAAGTGAATGAGGCTGGAAGCCCAGAGTTGCCACCTTCTTGCTAGGTCTATGGGTAGGAGATCGTCCCATGCTATCCCTCTACACCAAGTATATTGGAACATGATTTTACCTGTAATCGATATTGGCGACAGTCGACCAAGCGGATCGTAAAATCTTGCTGTAGCTTGTAGTACCTGTCTCTTCGTTGCCGGCTCTTCTGGTAGCGTTCCAATGATGTCGTTAGGGTCGAAAAGAAGACAGTCCGTGTGCGTGTTCCAGTTAACACCCAAAACTCGTGTATCTCTCGTTTCCTCGCACCCTTCGGCTCTCCATATATCCTTTAACAGTACTGAAATGGTCGCACACTATAACATCGGCATTTGCATCTCTCGGAGAAGCCCTGTTATCTCGTAGTACACAGCAATGATTTCATTTTCGTCTTCTGTACTGGCTGTGAAATTATCCATGCAGGTCCATTGATCTAGCAGTTTTGTAGCCAAGGGATACTTGTCAGAAAATCTGGAAGCCAATTCACGTAATGTAGCTGATTAAAGGAATGGGCTGCATGTATGTCCAAACGGCAAACGGGCGAATCTGTATACTGCAGTGTTGTCAGTTGTCTTCCAATCTCCTTTTTCCCCTCTCTCCACTTCAAACCTTGAAATCTCGTTAAGTCTCTGTCATTTTTATCCAGACAGAACTGAAAAAGGCTTGGGTTCCGTGCCCAATTAAAGCTAGTCGGTAGAGTCGGAAGCGGAGTAGTGTTGCCAGAATTTCTGGTAGGAGATTAGGCCCTACCTCCAGGGCATCATTGGGTGATAGGGTACCCTTTTCGTGAGATGAAACATCAAAAACTATTTTCCACTTCGTCGTGCCGTCTCTTTGCTTGTTTATCGCATGGTGAGGCAAATAGAAGGTGTCGGTAACCGATTCAGCCTCGGGCGCTATCTCTACATGTCCCTTCGCAAAGTAGTCGGTCATTAAAGCATGGTATGCCTCTCGGAACTGTTTGTTTCCATTAAGTTTGTTCTTCAGGGAATCAAAACGTTTCTCAGCGTTCTTGCGATTCGAGTGCAGTATTACTCCTTCCTTCCTTGGTAGGGAGACAACCCTCCTCCCGTCTTCCATTTTGAATGATTCATGAAAGCCTTTCAAGATTGCAAACTCTCTCGCAGTGAGTGCTCGTTGCTAATCTTCCTTTATCCCTAGTGTCTCTAGATCCCAAAACTTGCGTAGATTGTTCTCGGAAGATAGTAATTCTGCATTGATACTGACGTGGTTTATGGACACATGATTCACTGTAGTACCAGACTTATTCCCACTAAGAATCCAACCAAACCTAGAGGGAAGAAGTACCATGGAACTCGAGATGCGTATTGGCTGTTCGTCCTTCACCACCTCACCTGCCAGTACTGGTCTCCTCCTATCAGAACCTCAATCATCAGATCGTCTGCATCATCTTGAGGATCTGCTAGTTGCAATTTGTGAAGGCGTGATAGACTCTGTATGTCACGTGGGACGGTTGGGTGCGGTGAGTACGTGTTCCTGCTCTCGAATGCCGAGATTCGCACGGAATCTTTCGTCCACATTCCACTTATACTGAAGTTGGCCAATCTGCGAGTCACCGATGTACTTAGTGGTGCTTCAAATGCTGTACCTGACAGATCTCTCCTGTCAATGACTTTCAGCTTCAAATCGTCTACCAGTTCCGAGCTGATGAATATTGACTGACTTCCGGCGTTCAGAATTTAACGTGTTCTTTTCCAAAGTCCGGTTGGTCCGATTACCCAAATTCGAGCTGTTTGGAGGTATATCAAGTTCGGCATGCTAACATCTATTTTTCCTACAGTTACTCCCACTTGTCCTTCACAGATAGAGATGTGATGTGGTCCCTTACATTTAGTGCAGGATACTTTGTTCTTCTTGGTGCAGTTTTTCAAGGTGTGACATCTGTTTAGGGATAAAAATCATCGTTGAGTAGACTTCAGTTGGTCTATGCGTTGCTTGACATCTGTCATCGTGGTACAGTTTTGAGCCCAATGGTCTTTCCCTTCGCAAAAAGCGCAAAAAGGTGACGTCTTCTTCTTCCTGGACGTCTGGCCCGTCCTAGTAGTGACTTGCAAGGCAGCAGCAGTTGGGTAATATGAGTTTGAGATGGCGTTGTCTCCTTTGATTTTCTGCGCCGTCATTGCGCCCTCCACTTCTTCATTGAGGAATTCCATAAGCCTTGTTATGTGCGCTTCGGAAATCTTCTCTCCCTTTGCGTAGATGATACACCTTCTAGACATATAATCCGGAAATGCACGTAACAGTTTGGTGGCTAACATTCTACCGTAGTGGTCGACATTTTCCCCTAATGCCCCTAAAGCCTGAATACGTCTATTATATTCTATATATGTATGATTGAGGGCGTCGGGCGTAGCATCACGAACTGGTCTCATGGTCTCCAGGTAATCCAGATGCGCCTGGATGATACATCCAATAAGATTCACCTGTATTTCCTCGTATGCGTCTGCAGTCACCGCTATGCCATCGATTAGCTTCTTAGGTTCTCCCTCCAGGTATCCACGAAGGAAGACGTGTTTGTCGATAGTGTTGATGGTCGGGTTGTTGTCTACTGCTGACTGGAATTGCTCCCAAAACCGGGACCATTTTTCTACATCTCCTGCGAATGGTTCTAGTTTGATAGTGGGTAATTTAACAGAGTGGGTGATGGAAAAGTGTGATGGCTCTGGTACTACGGATAAAGGTCTGGAAAGGTCAAGATTCATATTTCCGAGCGACTCAGATAATTTGTCACGAAAGACGCGTGTCGAATTAAATATCGCGCGCTTCGCGACCTCGATGTATTTCTCACACTCTATGACGTCTGCGTCATATTCGGCGTCTGATAGAAGATCGTGAATGCCATTATCGAGGGAAATGAGTTGATCTAAAGGTCCCTGGTTCGATCCCGGTTATCGGCACCAAATTATGTCGTATATGTAAACAAGTTTTCTTTATTGTACTTCACTTCGTACCAAGAGAAAAACATAGTGACGTCAAAGAAGATACAAAGAATTCACACACAGAGATAATAAAGGCATTGTTAATCCTCCACATTTCAGGCTGACTGGGTCCTGCCAATGCGCGTCCCTTCCAGAGGCTGCACTAACCTTGGTTCCGATACCATGAGAGATATTTCTGTAATGGTGTGATGGTATTATTTTACGGCCGACTTGTCTTGAAGCATTTTTGAGCTCATGACAGAAGGTAGTAACGCTGCTCCGGACATGGGGAACAGATGCCTTTTGCAGCCACTCCTCCAGAGAAGAAGCGCTACGCTCTTTTCTGCATTAACTTCCAGAAATTTAGTGTACCTCTCCCGCCATCTGCTCCGTACTGAACGTCTCCATCTTCTGATCAATATCTTGTGAGATGATCAATAGGTTTAGTCTGTCATATCTGGAATCAATGTCCCCCGTTTATTTGTCCACTTATTTTCTCCAAAGAGAGCAGTAACAATACGTGGTCGAGATTCCCATTACTTTGCTTATGAGCCAGTCATACATTCGACTGGGCCATGTGAATTGAGTTCATACAGCACGAATTGGAAAGTAATAGATCATGTTACGATATATTTTAGCCTGCGTGATCGATTTTCCCATGTGCCAGTTGCAAGCGGATCTCACGTTTAACCAAGAAATTTGCATTTACCGCCCTTCTTTCGTAGAATATGTAGAACTACTGTGCGGTGGGGGACAGGCGCAGAATTGGACGCTACCTGACTACCTTATCAATCCACTAAAAATAATCACGTTGCCCGTGATCTTTTGAAATAAATAGAATATCATTCCTTTACATAGCAGTAATATCCACTGCGATGTAATTCAACGTCTTTTCTTCTCGAATTTTGTCTCAAACCTTGATTTTCATGCTACTTCTATCCCTATTGTTAAATTAATACTTGCAAGAATATTTAAGGGCATAATAGGTTGCGTTTGGTTTCAAAATCAGGATATTAGAACAATGTAATAAAACACTACCACCAAAGCCATATTCTGTGTGGCCTTCATAATGTCTATAACAGCAGTATCTGGGGGAGAGAAGACAATATCAATGCTAGGGAGAGTACTGTCGTATACTTGTTATATTTCAGCTTTTAAAGGATTTCATCAGGATTAGTGGTTTTTCGTGTTGCATGCGGCTTGTGTTAAATACAGCAATTAAGACGTAGACTGATGTAGTACATGGTAGTAAGTATGAACGTCCTTGTGTAAACCTACCGTCCTATATGTTGGTTGGGTCTGTTTGATTGCACATCAAAGCTACATATTTCGGAAAAGCGACACAGTGACATTATAAAATGCTATAGTGATATGATAACAATGTACAAATTCAATATGTATATTTGTGTGACAAAATAACATTCATAAAAGATTAGCCATGGTTCAGCAGTTCTTGCTGACTGTCGGCAAACGATGATCTCAACTTTATTAATATCTACAACACTGACATTCTCTCAAACAACCTCAAGAACAAGGTCCTTTACAAAAATTATTACTTGCCTGCGACGAAGCGCAGAGTGGTTCAACAAGATCAAAATTCCAAAGCATATGTCGTCCTTTATGTAGGAGAACAGACTACGGATTTCAATAGAATAATGAGTGCTGCATTAAAGAGCTTCTATTTCTCCTTTTAGGCTGGATCAGTTCTCATGCATTCTTTAAATGAGGTTGTCTATTAACTCGTACATGTCTAAACTGTGACAAGTTTCTTGCGCGTGATATCGTGATTAAGAAAAGACGCAACACATTCTCGTTACAAGTGAGAGCTTTTGAAATTTAACAGTATACTCTGAATTTGACCTCAGATGATGTTTACTCTCAGGAATGTTATGTTTATGAGTAACGAGCTCTCTGCACTGGATATCAGTGAATGGAATGTCCAGTAGCAAATCCCCTGTGTGAGAGTTGTAGTGGAGTTGGCTGTTGAACTATTGGTCACATGGTTTTAATTTGTCACTGTAGATCGAGACCTGAGGTGAGCTATAGAGATCATCAACCTCCGGATGGCAGATCACATCTGAAGAGACACAAGGATGATCGACCCTTCAAGTGCGATCACTGCGGAAAGGTGTTCGGTAGCCGAAGCAGCTTGTCAGAACACCTCAGGATCCACCCGCTCCAAGTGTGTGGATTTTCAGATAAATGGTTGACAAAGAGGAAAATGCTGACAGGAGACACGCGATTGCATACAGGTGGGATTAAAAATGATTGCTCAGTATGTCATAAAAATTTCAGGAAATGTCCAGAACTGATTTGGTCCCACACGGGCGAGGAGCCATACAGCTGCAATGTCTGGGGCAAATCATTCGTACAGAAAGGCAGTCTGAACGACCATATGCGGACCCATACAGGCGAGAAGCCATACAACTGCAATGTCTGTGGTAAGTCCTTCAGCCGGAAAGCCTACCGTACTATTCACATGCATTCTCACACGGGCAATAGGCAATACCAGTGCAATGTCTGTGGCAAGTCATTCATAAAAAAAGATACTCTAACTGTTCATTTGGATAAACATACAGGCGAGAATCCATACAGGTGCAATGTCTGTGGCAAGTCATTCATGAAAAAAGGTATTCAAACTGTTCATTTGCATAAACATACAGGCGAGAAGCCATACAGGTGCAATGTCTGTGGCAAGTCATTCATCGAGAAAGGAACTCTAACTGTTCATTTGCAGAAACCTACGGGCGATAAGCCATACAGCTGCACTGTATGTTGCAAATCATTTGTCCGCAGAAGTGATTTATCTTATCACACGACGTCTCACTCAGGCGAGAAGCCATACAGTTGCAATGTCTGTGGCAAATCATTCACCATGAAAGGTATTCTAACTATTCATTTGCGGACACGTACAGGCGAGAAGCCATACATCTGCAATGTCTGTGGCAAGTCATTCATCGAGAAAGGTAGTCTGACTGTTCATTTGCGGACACATACAGGCGAAAAGCCATACAGGTGCAATGTCTGTGGCAAATCATTCATGGAGAAAGGTACTCTAACTGTTCATTTGCGGAAACATACAAGGCGAGAAGCCATACAGGTGCAATGTCTGTGGTAAATCATTCACCAAGAAAGGTACTCTAATTGTTCATTTGCGGACACATACAGGCGAGAAGCCATATAGATTCAATGTCTGTAGCAAGTCATTCATCGAGAAAAGTGCTCTAACTGTTCATATGCGGAAATATACAGGCGTGAAGCCATAGAGCTGTACTGT
This sequence comes from Anabrus simplex, assembly GCF_040414725.1. Lineage (NCBI taxonomy): Eukaryota > Metazoa > Arthropoda > Insecta > Orthoptera > Tettigoniidae > Anabrus > Anabrus simplex. The sequence goes on from NC_090279.1 coordinate 40,095,254, forward strand.
ATGTTGCAAACCATTTGTCTAGAAAATAGATTTATCTTATCACACGTTAATTCACATAGGCGAGAAGTCATACAACTGCAATGTCTGTGGCACATCATTCATCACGAAAGCCAAACTAATTGTTCATATACGGACCCATACAGGCGAGAAGCCATACAGTTGTAAGTCTGGTGAAACCTTCAGCAGGACAGACATTCATGCTATTCACATGCGTTCTCTCACGGGCGAATAGCCAAACTGTTCTAATTTCTGTGGCTAGTTATTCAGCAGTTAATCCGTCCAAGCCGTACTGCTCTTAACTTCTGTGGGAGGTCTTTTAGCCACAGAGTTACTTTAACACACCATAATCGTACTCACACATGCGATTAGCCACACATCATTCAGCCAGAAACGCGCCTTAGCAGTTCATATGCGCAAACACAAAGACGAGAAGCCATAAAGCTGCAACGTCTGTGGGAAAATCTTTCAGCCAGAAAGTCCATCCAACAAATCACATGCGTATCCTCAAAGGCGATAAGCTACACTGCAGCAGAAACGCGACTTAGGAGATCACATGCCGACACTCTTAGGCGAGAAGCCATTCTGATGCAATATCTGTGGCATATCCTTTAGCCACAAAGTCAGCCTAGTAGTTCACATGCCGACTGGCACAGGCAAGAAGCCAATCTCATACAATGTCTGATGCAGGGTATTCAGCAGGAGAACCCACCTGGCACGTCGTATGCGGACTCACACGGGTCTAAGGCGCACTGCCGCAATATCTGTAGCAAATCCCTCATCCAGAAAAGTGACCTACCAGTTCACATGTGGACTCACACATGAGAGAAGCTATACTGGTGTAATGTCTGTGACAAATATTCAGCCAAGAATGTGACTAACAGTTCAGATCAGAACACTCACGAGTTCTCAGTAGTGCGATAAAATGTTCAGAGAATCATGTAAGTTAACCATGCACATGTAAACCAAACTGCAGAGGTGCCGCACTCCTCCGTGTTTCTTGGCAAATCGTTCGAACGCATCACCACGCTGTCGGTTCACACGGGCGAGATGGCTTACGATCGTTACGTCACGTGATTGAGCCGCGCGTGATTTAACAATGTTATTTTGCTTAACGTCCCACTAACTACTACACAAGTGTCCGGAGTTCCACAAGACCTTATCCAATTCCGGAGATGTAGCGAGGCACATGCGATCGCTCACAGCAGAGAAGTAATAAGTTCTCCACCTACAACGGCACCCTTTCTGCACACTTCATAATATACACCGGAGAGCGGTCCATCCCTTTGTGCCATTTTCTCTGGGAGAAAATCTTCAGGTAACATAATGCTAGGTCCGTGTGCGAAAAGAGCAAAGGACATTTCATGAATTATCTCCTCATCAACCACAGATATTCACAACCGCTCGTTCTCAACCATGGACGACCCTTTTTATGTTTTCGGAGCAAAGTAGAAGTGTGCTCATTAACAATCGTTTGGGAGCCGTCCAAAGGCGAGGATAAGAAGTAATTCGGATGAAAACAGAAATATCATATAGCAAAGAAAACTGGTAAAAGACTGGAAGCGCAGGAAAGAAGTATTCAAACTTATGAATAAACAATTCAAGGCAATAAGTAAGTGCCGAATCAAGACATAATATGACGCAATTGAAGAAATTGTTGCTGAAACCTGAGCACACTTGTGCTCCCGTTCCTACATGTCGTGTTTTCTTTTAATTATGAGTAGACCAGTAGCTCAAAACTGTACATTCTCCCCCGGCACTTGTACGATAATATTGTATCTCTGAGCCGGTTCAGAATGCAAATTGAAAGTTCTACTTCAGTGCCCGTAGTTATTCATGAATATCACGTAATTCTCGAGGGGCGTCTTTAAGTAGGGAGTCGTATGTCAACAGCTGCAATATACTTTTCTCTAATGGAGCCACAAGGAAGTCACTAAAAATCTCATATATCTCAACGTTGCAAGTATTGAAGAGATAGTGAGTAATGAACTCTTTCGTCTTGTCAAACTGATGTTTGCCTATTCCAGGTCTTCAGCATGAATTTTTAACTCTTATGTCTCAGGGGTTGTTAATGGCTCTTCGTCACTTCCAGACATGACTATTTGGGTATCAAGGAAGGCCTACATAAATTAAAAGCCTACATACAACTATTTTTATTCAATAAAAGACAATGAAATATGATCGCGGGTGTGTATACAAATATGGCTATATACAGTGGTCTGCGGTCACTGACATTAATATAACGCTGCGGCTGGACGATTTCGAGTTGAAATTAATATCCACCCCAAAAATATCTGACGGGCCATTCACAGAAAACCAGTTTATGATTAACTAGAAAACAACATGAGATTCAATCTGCTCAGCTCCATAAACAACTGTGCATTATGCATCCGATTTCTCGATCGACTAAATATCAGGAAGTGTTTTCGATACCTTTTTAGTTTAGGCCATCCACTAAATGTCCATCAGTATAGGACGAGATACCTGGACCCTCAATGGAATCTGAGTAACATCGAATTCACATCACTGAGCTATTGTGGTCACCCATTATATTAATGTTTAAGGTTGAGCACCAAAGTGACCTCTCGTTGAAGTTAATTGAACGTGCGTGATGACCCCAGTGACCCTCCAAAACAAGTGGACCTCAAGTGCCGGTGAATAATAGCGCAAAATTACACAACATAAAATAGTGTTATTTGTATTGACTGAATGGTGTTTCATGAACCGAAACAACAGGTTGAAGTCAGTGATTGGAATAAATTCATGAAAACCTGTGAAAAGAAATCCGGTTACCATTTAGTTATAACTTTCAGTCAAACCCCAAAATAAACTCGACTCATGTGTAACCCTTACATATTGTAGGTCACGGAGTTCAACTGCATCCACTTATATAGTCCTGCTAAAATATACACACACACAATATTACAACTCCTTTATGAACAACATGGCCAAAAATCATGGGTATCCCATGGACTAATGGCAGGGTGCTACTACATCCTATGGAATAGCATGTGGTACCGACTCTGTGTAAAACAAGAATACTTACCTCTCATCTAGGAGCAGTGGGCTAGCTACATAATTTCACGATCCTAGCATGGGCGAGCAATCCCAAGTATCCCTTCCATGCACTTCAACCACCATCCTGCTTTCCACTGAAGGACACGCCATCGGCAGTCCTTAACACCTAGCTGCACTACGAATATATCAAGAAATGGAAATCTTAATATCTAAGGGAAACCTTCTGACACCAAAGTAATTATTTAAATGCTCAGTGGCAATACGAACTACGACTGTGTTTTGGAAACATCGAAGGTAGCATACATAGTCTAGTGTTCGGGAATGTTACTGAGAATCCACTCTGTCATTTGTCTATGCAGTCGAATTGAAATTCAAATTATTCCCCATTTATTTTAACATCAATAATGTTGTAACACGGCCTCATATAAATGTGAACACCTGTTATCTCGTCATCCACTGCCGCATCCACTGGCTTACATGTGAGCAAACAAATCTCGCCACGGACGGCCTTTTACTACAGCACAAATCTTCGTCCAAATCCTTGTATTGTCACAATTTATCGGTCAACATTATTGCCATCACGAATTATTTCAAGTCTAATGAGATCTGTGGAATTTGATATGCAATTCACTGGTACTAATGGAGTTATTGGATGAACAAAGAATCCCTCTGGATATAGGATCCTGTTCAGTGTTCAAACCATGGACCTTACCATATTTTAAAACACTCTGTCCTGATTTTTTCCCTCGAGCATTTTTACAAAGAAACCTCAGCATTATCTACGCCATTACCTCTGGAGTATCTACTGGGAGCATGTCTCACAAACTGAGTCGCATGGTTTCATAACTACATGGACAAATAGAACTTATCTACCACCGACAGTTATGGACAGTTACGAAGTTTCTCACTTCAATTGGAAATACAATACTCCAGACGCATATGACACCCAACATAGACCCTAAACCTCAATAGACCGAACCCCGAACTATCACGTCCTGACAAATGTATCGCAGACTGACCCTTCACAAAAAAGCATACCACGTGGATGGTACCTATTACTCATTACTTATTATTATTTCAAAATGTTTTGCCCCACTAAGGAGCGCGATTGTAATTATTTTGCAGATGGTTGTGCTTTCTTCTCCTGCCAGAGTTTCCTCCCTCTTTGTGTTTATCATCTGTTCTTCCTTCTGTGTAACTGTGTACTCATCTTGGGTTCTCAGCAAAATGATGTTTGTTCACCAACGTTCTAAAGCTAGGCGTGTCCCATATAATTTCATCTGAATGTTGATTTCTTGAAGGTCCTTTTCAATTTCGATTATCCATTTATTATGACTTTTAGCGAGGAGGCATTATTAAATATCTTTTTAGTGAGTCTTTCATCATCTATTCTTTGAATATGGCAATCAAACTTCAATCACCTTTTACAAAGATTGTATCTGATATTTCCTCAATATGTTGGTATAATTCCGGAGACCTCCTATTCATCCACACTTCTATGCATACTGGGCCATGGTTTCCCTGAGGACTTCCCTTTCTTGTTTTTCGATCATTTTAGATAATGATCATTCTCGACTGTTCAAGGTTTCTGACGTGTGTAATGTTTGAGGCTTAATTACGGTGTTATAATGCTTGAATTTAGCGTTGCTTGTTACTGATATTTTGTCATACCTTTTCTACGTGATTCTATGGCCTACTTGTAATGTAGAAATCTCTCTCTGCTTGCCTCATGATTTAATGCAGATTGTTGGATGATTTCCCCAAGTATTTGAAATTATTTACCCGAGTAATTTTGCGAAAATGAGTTACCGGATTTTGTTTGTGTAATTATCGAGTACATCCTTCCATGTATTGGGTTTTCTTATATGAGTCTTAGATTCGTTTTAGATGCAATTGCACGAAGTTTTCCAGGGACTTAATTCGTTCCTGCCTATTGTTGGATAAAATAATGAGACCTTTTGTGAAGGTCGAAGATTGGATATGAATTTTATGATTAACTGGCTTCACAGAAAATGTCTTGAGGCAACCTCAGATGCTAAATATCTTAGTTATACTGCTGAGATTGATTAAAATCGAACTCTCCCTTGTCTTTAACTTATTAGCGTTATGAAATCAATTATTGTTATTAGTATGAGATAATATTTGTAAATATTATTTGTTTTAGTGATGTAGCCACACGCCAAATAAATAAATCAATAAATATTGTAATTACTGACATTTACAAATTAGAAGTTGACCAGAACTTTCCAATTTGCATCCACAACTGATTCTGCGTCTGTGGAAATAAAATCTCACAAATTAACATACTTAAAATTCCTCTAAATTTCACTGCTATACTGCAAACATGTTCCTCATTACGTCTGAACAAATTTTATGAGGAAGGCACTCAATCTAACGTCCCATCCTTAAGAAAAATATGACTAAATGTCTGTTATAACACAGTGACACTTCAACCATACGCAAGCATCGTAAATTTCTACTTGTGTCTTTTCAGCACAAGAATTAATAGCTGAAACTGTGATACTCTTCCACTAAAATATTACAAGGTCAAATCAGACCTACACATAGCAAAATACACCGGACTACGTTGTAGAAGTTACTATAACAATAATTTCGTGTGGCTATTTCTAGCCGAATGCAGCCCTTGTAAGGCAGACCTTCCGATGAGGGTGGGCGGCATCTTCCACGTCTAGGGAACTGCGTTTTATTGTGGTGGAGAATAGTGTTATGTGTGGTGTTTGAGATGCAGGGATATTGAGGACAGCACAAACACCCAACCCCCGGGTCATTGGAATTAACCAATGAAGGTTAAAATTCCCGACCCGGCCGGGAATCGATCCTGGGACGACCCTCTGAACCGAAGGCCAGTACGCTGACCATTCAGCCAACGAGTCGGATGGTGGAATTTACAGGAATACACAGACTATATTTAACTCTTGTCAGCTCCCATTTTCTGCTCAACGTCGTCCTCTGTATGTACGGGTTTACTGGTTTATTTTATGCAAGTTTTCATATTAATATTTTGCACTTTGATTACTTTATTTCTATTATTCACTTAATTTTAAGAATCTGAAAGACAACACAAAATATATAGCCTTGCAATTTACTGGACACTAATAATATGCATTCAGGAAATTCGCCGAGACTAGAATCTTCGCCGTCCAAAAATCAAGGTCATGCGTTTAGTGGTTGAACACCCTCAGTGCTATCCAACATCCAGATCATCTCCCGTGATGACATTGAGACACTCACAGTAGAGCTCAATCAATAAGCCACCAGGTACTGTATTTAGACTTGTGGAGCCTTCCAGCATCAACATGTGAAATTTGTAGTTGGTGACATCAAGAGTCATAATACAACATGGGGCTACCCAGGTACCGACGAAAGAGGAGAAGCTGGCGTAGAATGGACAGATTCGTGCAATCTATTTCTACAGCATGATAACAAACAAACTTTCAGTATCATTCAACAGTGAGAGGATGGATATTATCCAGATATTAAATTACAGTATCTGCGTAAGCAAACACATATCTCGGTTTTCAGCGAAATCAGTGGGGCAAACAATCCCTCATCGTCCTGTTATATGCCAGATATATGCTGCAATCTGACCGCCAGACAGTTCCTTTTCATACATACATCTTCATTACAGTCTTTTATGCCTTTCAGCGTTCAGTCTGTGACCGTATGTGAATTTACTAAACGCCACTAGTTCTGCAACTAGTTCTGTGGCCTCGTCTTAGTTCAATACATCTTACCTCTAAATCGTTAGAATCTGAGTTCCTTTTCGAAGATGATGTCATTTTAAGAAGGCTGATTGTGTTTCACATCAGGAGAACGTTCAGAATATAGAGCCTTTTCCTTAATCATGTGATGATTATGTAAATATCGTGAAGTTTTCTCTCGTATCTCAATTCACTGACGCTGAACACTATATACAAAAACTATTCAAATATTGAGAAACTGTCGTGATCTCTTTGACAACGGTCCTCTGAGATCCGATATCGTTCAAGCTGGGGAAGATTTCTTAAAAGCGATATCTAATAACAGGAGCTATGGGGGAGACTGATCTAAGGAAGGGTAGCCAGAAAGGCTGGGGGTTTGTTAAACGTCTGAGTTGTAACCCAGCAGCTAGAGAGGGTCATGCGAATGTAACAGCTAAACAGATTGCCCATCAGCTTGTGGAAAATGGTAAACCTCAACAACAGATTCAAAATTTTACGGTCAGAAGAATTAGAGTCTAGTCATCTTATGCGGCTTTTCTGTATGGCAGCCATTGGCAGTTGTAAGAGTGGTAAGGCAGGGGGATACACGACATCAGGTAACGGCAGATTATCCACGAACCTACTACGCTGTCGTAGCATGGGGAGAGGTGTTACTCCCACATGCTGCGTCCCAGGTGGCGTGAAGGGGGTCTTACCTGGCATTGAGGTCGACATGAGCGAAATAATAGAGCTCTCGCGGACCAAACACACAGATCTCTGTGGGTTGAGGACGGGACCAACGGGTGCTAATTTTGAACCAAATTAAATATGTTTAGTTACATTATCCGTGTGATTAACCACCACAAACTGAGGAATACCATGGGTCTGTTGGAGGATCGCTGTGGATTTACAGTAACAATGTATAGTACCCACCACTATGACGGAGGCTAATCCTTTGCCTAGACTCAGAGGATCCCAGGGAGATAAAAGAAGCTAACCTCGCTCGGTTGCTTCAGCATCTGGTTGTGGAAACCATGGGTGTGCGTTCCGAGGAACACCACGGGATAGTACGAGTCCCAGAGATTTGTACAACTATGTGAGGAACACCACGGGATAGTACGGGTTCCAGAGATTTGTACAACTATGTGAGGAACACCACACGATAGTACGGGTCCCTGTGATTAGTACCACCATATGAGGAACACCACGGTTTGAGTTCCGAGAAACACCACAAGGCTAGGTTTTACCTGCCATTACTACAACTATATGAGGAACACCAGGGAATTGCGTTCTGAGAAACACCACGGGTCAGTTTTACCTGTCATTAGTACCCACTATGCGAGGAAAACCACGAGATAGTACGGTTCCATGAGGCTTGCACAACTATTTGACGAACACAATGTGATTCTGTTGCATGGAACACCACTGGTCTAGGATATACCTGTGGTTAGTACCCACTATGTGAGGGGCACCACGGTATAGTTCGTGTCAAAGTGGGGAACACCATTGGTTTGCATTCTGAGGGACACCACGGGATAGTACGGGTCCCTGACATTTGTACAACTATATGACGAACACTATGGGTTCGCGTTCTCAGGAACACCACGGGTCTGAGGTTTACCTGCCGTTAGTGCCCACTATATGAGGAACGCCAGGGGATAATACAGGTCCCTTTTATTAGTACCGCAATGTGAGGACGCCACGGGATAGCACGGGACCGTTACTCTTGTACAACTATGTGATGAACACCATGGCTTCACGTTCTCAGGAACACCACAGGTCTAGGATTTACCTGTCGCTAGTATCCACCACGGAACACCACGGGGTAGTACGGGTCGATGTCACTTGTACAACTATGTCATGAACACTGTGGATTCACGTTCTCAGGAACACCACGGGATAGTACGGGTCCCTGACACTTGTACAACTATGTCATGAACACTATGGCATCACATTCTCAGGAACACCACGGGATAGTACGGGTCCCTGACACTTGTACAACTATATGACGTACAACACGGGTTTGCGTCACGCAGGACAGCATGAGTCTGAGTTGTACCTGTGATAAGTACACACTGTCAGGAACACCGCAGTATCGTACGGGTACCTGTGATTAGTTCCCACTCTGTGAGGAACACCACGCGATAGTACGGGTCCCTGTGGTTATTACCACTATGTGATGAATTCCATGGTTTGCGTTTTGAGGAACGGGTCTTTTTACCTGTCATTAATACCACAATGTGAGGAACACTATGGGTTTGCGTTCCCAGGACATCATGGGTCTGGGATTTACCTGTCATTATTACCCACTATGTGAGGAACACAACGGGATAGTACGGGTACCTGTGATTAGTACCACTAATGAGGAACACCATGGGTTTGCGTTCCGTGGAACATCACGTGTTTGTGATTTACCTGTTATTAGTACCCACTATGTGAGGAACACAACGGGATAGTACGGGTCCCTGTACAACTACGCGACGAGCATCATGGGTTTCGTTCCGAGGAACACCACGGTATAGTACGGGTACCTGTCATTAATACCCACTATGTGAGGAACACAACGGGATAGTACGGGTACCTGTCATTAATACCACAATGTGAGGAACACTATGGGTTTGCGTTCCCAGGACATCATGGGTCTGGGATTTACCTGTCATTATTACCCACTATGTGAGGAACACAACGGGATAGTACGGGTACCTGTCATTAATACCACAATGTGAGGAACACTATGGGTTTGCGTTCCCAGGAACACCACGGTATAGTACGGGTCCCTGTACAACTACGCGACGAGCATCATGGGTTTCGTTCCGAGGAACACCACGGTATAATATGTGTCCCTGTGATTAGTACCACTATGTGATGATCACAATGGGTTTGCGTTCCGAGGAACACCACGGTATAGTACGGGTCCCTGTGATTAGTACCACTATGTGATGATCACAATGGGTTTGCTTTCCGAGGAACACCACGAGTCTGGGCTTTACCTGTCATTAGTACCACTATGTGATGATCACAATGGGTTTGCTTTCCGAGGAACACCACGAGTCTGGGCTTTACCTGTCATTAGTACCACTATGTGATGATCACAATGGGTTTGCGTTCCGAGGAACACCACGCTATAGTATGTGTCCCTGTGATTAGTATCACTATGTGATGATCACAATGGGTTTGCGTTCCGAGGAACACCACGGTATAGTACGGGTACCTGTGATTAGTACCACTATGTGATGATCACAGTGGGTTTGCGTTCCGAGGAACACCACGAGTCTGGGCTTTACCTGTCATTAGTACCACTATGCGATGATCACAATGGGTTTGCTTTCCGAGGAACACCACGAGTCTGGGCTTTACCTGTCATTCGTACAACTATGTGAACAACACCACGGACAATACTGTTCCCTGAGATTTGTACAACTATGTGAGGAACAACTTGGGTTTGCCTCCGAGGAACACTACGGGTCTGGGTTTTACTTCTCATTAATGCCCATTATGAGCGGAACACCACGTGTGTCGGTTTTACCGCGCATTAGTACGACAGTGTGAGGAACACTGCGGATAATACGGGTCCCGGTGATTAGTACCAACTATGTGGGGAACACCACGGTATAGTACGGGTCGCTGTGATTACTATTCACTATGTCAGGAATACCGCGAGGTAGAAGGGGTCCCAGTGAATAGCACCCACTATGTGGGGAACATGATGGGTTTGAGTTGCCTATGGATTACGTCCTTATGTGTTGAGCACCGAAAGTTTAAGTTATTTTTGAGAAACACCATGGTTCTTCTTTACTAGCGGTAGGTACCTTTATGTGGGTCCGTTCACCTAGATTTTCGACCTCTTTATACAAAAAGCATCATCGATTCAGGGATGTGCTTTGGAATAAGCTCCTTGGTCAGTATATACCATTGTTATAAGTTAGCTTCTGGGAAGGTGGGCCTTTGCGGTCCGGATCCGCTGATTGTTTTAAGTTCATAATAATTGTTCATCGTCATGTTTATCATTGTATTCGGAGGTTTGATTATTGGAATTCGATTTAATATTCAATATCGTAAGTTGGATCCGCTGATTATCCTGCTTTCGTGTTCGTCCATTCATTATTCACAATCAAGATATGAATTCTGGTCAGAGCTTGAATATTTGGACCTTTAAATTGTTCTTACATTTCGTATCATTAGGGGCCGAGGAGCTAGATGCTAGGCCTCTTTAAATAACAATCATCATCATAATCAAATCACGAAGAGATGGCGTAGACTTGGCTAATTGTTACACACGTTGCAGTTCCGTCATGAGGAATGTAATCACTATATAGCTCAGGAGATTTCTGGGTGTGAGGGTGTGGCTGTTGTATGTTGAGTTCAGTTTCAAATATGTACACATGGCCGAGTAGTAAACAGTCCTCCCTCTGTTATACATAACGGAAAGACGAGGTAAGCTGAGCCACAGCTTGTAGGAACACGTCATTCCACTCGACGGCCACAGGCGTTGCCAGATTCCCACTTTCACGGCAGTTTCATTTTGCTACATCTTCCGAACTACACCAACATAGTGTTTTATGTTTACTTTCAGAGAAATTTCTTGCCGCTTCGGGTTGCTCTTCTATTTACTGGATGCCACACCTTCAGTACACTACTGAACTTCATACGGAGCGGATTCCTGGGAATGCCTCGCTCAGTTTCCGGTGGGACATTGGCAACTACTAACGCAATTCAACCACGGCATACAGCCAAGACAACGGCCGTGAAAGACAAAACCGACAATCTCAAAGAATTCAGGAAGCCCTCGAGCTTAAGGAGAGGGCAGTGGTGAAATGACTACCCGCACCACCAAGGACATCTTAAGATATCTTCCTTCCAACACATTTACACAAAACTCTAAATTATTTTGGTCTCTTCCTGTAGCTCCACATCTCCCTTGCTAGTGTTCTATCAGTGGACCATCCAAATGGTGCCTTAAGTGAAGACATCCAACTTTGACACAAAGTAAAGGCCCGTTTCGACCAGGACCGATGTTCCTATCGTAAGGGTATTGCTGACTTAATCTGACGATATAAATCAGGGGGCATGATAGCCTAGTATCATTGTCGCTGAGCTGGCTGCGGCTCGAGTTCTGGCCACGCATTTTGTGAGTTATGAAATGAAGGCATCCTCTGGTTCGGATTCCGCATTACACTAGAAACCTTTGGTCATGATCAAGGTATATATGTTCATAAAAGGCAGGAAGTTTCCTTGCAGAAGAGACTAATTCATCTTGGTGTTGCTTTATTCCCAGTTGTCCAGAGACTTCTTTGGTTACATGGTAAATTGACTCTACAATATGGTATTGGTATGGATGGAAAAGATATACGAACCATTGCCAATCTATCTGTTAAGGTTGATAACACCAACGCCTGTGCTATTGAAATAAAGCAAGGGATGAGGCAAGGCTCTGTTATAACTCCACTCCTCTTCAATAACTTCTATGAAAGGGTGCTTTTCTGATATCAGTATTGTTGAAGGAATCGCAATAAATAATCGGCCATATGCGGATGATACCTTTCGGTTTGCAATAAGTGCTGAAGGTCCACAGATATTAGCGAACTGTGTGGTCAAACAGAGTTGTGCGTTTAAACACGAAAACACTAACTTCATGATGTAAGAAAACATGTCAGTCAACCTATAAAGTTGAGTGTAGCTGGCACATCACTAAAGCAAGTCCAGTACTTTAGGTCTCTCACCTGCGTACTTGATCACAGCTTGAGCTGTCCTGTTGAAACTGGGTCCCAAGGACTGCCTTCAAAAGAATTATTTAAAGCCTCTGTAACAGGGACTTCATTTTCTCCGTCCATGTTTAGTTCGGTGTTGTGTATTTCGTTTCTTACTTAATGTTGTTGAGGCCTGAACACCATCCTTTGAGATGTGGGACTACAGTACTCCAAGCTGGAGGTCACGTACAATATCCGAATCAGTATCATTCGAAATTATGAGGTAGTGCAGTAGTTTATACGTTTGGAGAATAATACGTTAAAACCAAATTCATCAAAAAACCAGATCCATGCTTTTCACGTGAGGAATAAAGAAGCATCTTGAAACTTACAGGTCAAGTGGATGGGAGAAGTACTGGAACACAGTGATACACCTATGTACCTGTGGCCACACATTGCAAGTATCACTGCGCCAACACCGAGGGAAAACTCCTCTCTCACGATGCTTTGACATGATCAGGTAGGGCTGCTTATCCAGATCGCCTGGAACTTGTGAAACTTGAATAGAATTTGCCCCGTAACTACGAAGAGTCCTGGACGATGTGGAAGTCTTTAAACGGACAAAGTGGGACAAAGTAAAGAATAATATCCACCTGATACTAGTGCTCGTATCTGGCACTAGGCAGCACCACTGTAATATGTGTAATCTTTCTTGTACTTTGTACTGTATTATGAGACTGACACAAATAAATAAACGACCTCCTTCAGTTTATCTCAAAGATACACTTTAAGGAATGAGGTGTAGGGGAAGAAGGAGAAAATCTTGGCTACGGACTGTGCGAGAATGGTATGGACTCGGTACTCGAACTTGCTTAGGACAAGGGTCAGATCGCCCCTATGACAGCCGACATACGATGAGTATATTGTAGAAGAGAAGAAGATGGGACATTGCTAGTTTTATATTGTCAGTATATCTGTACAACTTAGAATGCGATAAGCCTGAATTATTCCGCCTCGTGTGGCTTAAATACTGCTTTAGTAACAGACATGTCACTGCTGAATGTTTCATACGGCAGCGCATTTCGACACACGGCGCACTTCCGTTTCGGAATGCAAGAGAAACAGTGCTTCGCGATGGCGTGGTGGAACATGAACCACGTTTCATAGCTAACTCGAATTCACTGACTAAAATGTTCGACGTTCTGATACAGATAAAATATGAGGTTCATAAAATATTTAATGAGCAGATGTACAACGTACAGTATGATAAATATATGATGCACAGTATTGTAGTAGCAGTATACCGGTAATATACAACGTTTCCTTCTTCATTACGCGCTTACAATGGTAATAAAAGCCGTTAAGTGCACATTAAACAGCAACAAATGTGAATAATATAAAATGATTAACGAAACTTAAAAACAGTTTAAAATAGTTATTATATGTATACCTAAAGCATCTGGTACCTGAGTGGCTCAGACGGTTAAGGCGCTGGCCTTCTAACCCCAACTTGGCAGGTTCGATCGTGGCTCAGTCCGGTGGTATTTGAAGGTGCTCAAGTACGACAGCCTCGTGTCGGTAGATTTACTGGCACGTAAGAGAACTCCTGCAGCACTAAATTCCGGCACCTCGGCGTCTCCGTTGACCGTAAAAGTAGTCAGTGGAACGTAAAGCAAATAACATGTTTATTATCATTATTATTCTTACTTGAATAATTACTAAATGAGTAATAAAATATCAGAAGTGCCCAAGATCGGTATTATGTGTATAGTAAGAGACTTGGTCTATTCTAGTTTAAAATTTTACTTCAAATTGAAGTTTAAAAACATAATTTTAGAAACTTTGCCCATCTTTCTGTTTTAATATGACCCTCCTTTGAGAACAATAATGTCATTTTTCCGCGTGAAAGACCTTACATTGTGGAGTGCATTGTTATTTTAATCATTTGACTCGCGATTCGGAATATAAAGAGTCTCAGCTTCTCTTCAGGGCAATGTCACGCGGAGTGAGGCGAGGAGATGAACAAAGCACCGTCACTGTTTCAAAGTTCTGCTGTTCCGAAGCATCGATGGTTCCTGTACACGCGACATGACACACGAAGTAATTTCAGTGCTTCGAAACAGTGGAGCTTTGATGTGTTGATTGCGCCGGCACAGTGTTTCGAAGCCTACTTGGCCTATGGTATAAATGTGAGGTGATCTAGGGACGTCTCTTCTGAAATATAAATGCAATTTTTTCGCTTATGAACATTCAGAGTGGATGGCAGATGTTCATACATCCCTGTAGCTTGTACCGCCACGCAGGAGTATAAATTATTCTCAAATGTTGGCAGATATCCACCTCGTTAATAGCTCGGAACACGGGGCGCATGCCTGTACCTCGAAGTGTTTCGTCGTAGATAAGTACAGAAATATTACGGCAATCACCTCACAACACGATGGGTCCCGAGGAGGGATGACAGCTGCTTTAAAACTGGAGCTATATTACTTTCTGTTCTACTTTTCCTTTTCAAATTTTAAATTTTACACTTTGCTAAACAAATGACGATTCAGGTACAGCACTAGCTCGTTATCTTTGGTACAATGTTGGAAAAATCAGATAATAGTAAATTAACAATATGAGCATGAAACTCTCTAATTACAATTTTTACATGAGCGCTACTGATCCTTTCGCTCAACAGTCAAGGAGGCGGATCTCCCAATTTCTACATCAGTGGAAGTGCTTTTGTTCTACAAATTCACATTTTAGTAGACTATTCTCGAAATTTACAAGTTCCAAACCTATTCAGACACAACCTACATTTAACAAAAGTAAACAGAAGTCACTGTCCTAACTGCTCAACAGTCTAATTACCTAAAAATGAAATGAATGATGTTAACTGTAACAAGTACCCATCATACCTGACCTTTGGTAAAAGCAAAAGGTAAGGAGGCGAACACTTGCACTCCTTGAGATAAACACTACTTGGGATTACGGCCCGACGTTACAGAGGCTACGGAGGTGACTACATGAGACATGCCAGGTGGATTTTAACGGTTATAAAATCATAGTCATCTGAATATCAAGTTGAGAGGGAATACAAGAGAGTTTTAATCACCCTCTATTCCCTGATTTCGGTTAAGTTCATTTGACGTGTTGAAATTTACATTTAAAGTTTGAAATTAACATTTGAGAAAATAAAAGTTACAGTACTAAATATTTGAAACGTTCCCCTCGAGCTATCACGTAGTTACGCCGAGACTGCCATTACCTTGAGCTGGTGGACATCCAGAAGATGGACGAGGGAGCCTTTCCCCTGCCTCTGTTACGTACACACACTATATTGGAGCGGTCACCGGGCCTCGGCTTTTATAGCAGAGAGGAAAGTTCCAGGAAACTCTGACACACCCCATTCGTATTGGTTAATTTAATAAATATGAAATATTTTTGATTGGTCGATAAATAAATGTACAAACATCTTCACTGGCCAACGTCTTAAGTTGGTGGGAAGAGATAGAAGTGTTGATAATTTTTGAACATCAAAAACAAACAATAAATACTCCAGTTTCGGAAAACTTAACACACAAAATTTATTCCAAATATAGTAGTTCATCTCCACCTGAGAAGCGCAACACGATATTCGTGACATCTGTCGAGAAATGTTCCACAATATTTCGAAAATGAGCTTCAGATTTCATTATCCTTCTACAAGGCGCTGGTGCGGGTGTACCTCCGGTACAGTAACCATGGCATGGATATGTTATGTTCTACCACACCAGTGGGTGCGAGATGTGTCGCACATGTGGATTTGACTCTGTTTTACGACCTGATGTTCTTCCCGGCGTCAATCCTACGTGATGGGATGTAATCCCTATTGCGTGTTGGTAGTGTTGCGTAAATATTAAGAGGAAAATCCTGGGACAAACACAAACACCCAGTCCCCGAGCGTGAACAAAGACCAATTACAATTTGATCAGACCTGAATGCATACAGTGGTGGCTCGTGATCAATTCCGCCAGTGGGGCCCGATATAGAGTTTTCGGCCATGGAAATGGGATTGCGGCAGGTATTTCTGAAACACGGGTATCTATACCGTACCACAAAACTCCAAAGGAGAGTACGTATAGCAAAATATATCGGCATACATATATACACTAAATGGTTAATAATGAAGAAATAGAATTTAACTCAACAAATGGCACATTACTTATGGGCATCCACCAGATTCCTCCTTATGAACTGAACAAACAGCGAGTGAATTCAGTCTGTTTGGCCAATATTATTCAAAGAGAGTCATTGACTCTTTTTAATGTGCTGTAACTTCGCTCTTCTTTCACTGTTGAAACTGGCATAGTTAGTGCAATTTGTAGAGTTTTGTGTACCTCAGAGAACGATTCTTCGGAGGAGTGCTTCATGGAGTATGTAAACAAATCACAGGCAGAAGGAAATATCCTTAAAGTATAATTGCGATAAATCACTGAAGGTTCATTTCTCAGTTTATCATGGTAGATAAATGGACTGCAACTTAATGAAAAAGTATTGACTAAATTCGTTGGGAAAATTACTCTGAACGTAGCAAACTTTTCGGAACAAAATTTCGAAACTACTTAATGTATGAGACTGTGGTAATCGGTCTATCACTTGGTTGATCGCTATATGCCACACTTCGTTAGCATCTACAATCAGATTTAAACCAGAACTCTATTTAGAGCTTTTTTGTTGTTGGAGTAGAACATTCATTTTCATCTACCTGATACCTTTCATTATTTTCTCTTATTTCTGAAACAACTGATTCAAAATGTTGTAATGCGTTGGGTAGGTAACTGCTCTGGCACTCTGCATCGCAATCGTGTTATAGTCTCAAAGAATAATTCCAGAAAAAATTCTGAATTGTTAAAGTAATATTTTAACCAAAACACTCCTTTATTGTTACATCACCCCTACCATATTCGTTCTCAATCTTCTCAAAACATTACAATAAATGTGATTTCTTTTAAGCCCATACGGCATGTAGTTGAATGGGAATAGTCCAAAAGGGGGTGGTTACGGCTGAGATTTCTTTATCTTCATCTGCTAAGCATGTCAGGGAGAAGGCTTGTCACATGTCTAATTTAAAAAACACTGTTTTTGTTTTTCCTTGAAGAAAGTAACTGAAGTCATCAGTGTGAGGTATAGTACACTCGTTGAGTCTGCGATAGTTAACACACACACACACACACACACACACACACAAGCGCGCGCGCGCGCGCGCGAGGTTAACCCGTCAAAGCCCAAATACAATGTACGAAATAGATCTATGAATTTCATTTTAGATTAGGTTAGCTACATTACGAAAACAAAGCAAAACTAAAAATCTAGAGGAAAAGTGTTCCACACACACAAAAAAAAACATGAAATACAGGGGTGCCACCTGTAGGTTACATTGGTCAGTATAGTTACAGTTTGCAGCCTGCTGGTAGCCTACTTTCAATTGCGAAGACAACTGCTGCTCCTAACGCATATTGGACTGTCGCGGATGCTGGGCCGGTTTAGATCCTTGGTAAGGCTCAAAGGCTGCGAGGTAAGCAAATCGCGTAGGAACTGATCACAGTTTGAGTCCGAACCTTAGAGGTTTCCCCTTGCTTGTTGCTGTGACGGCTGTAATAGGAAAACATAGCTTCATCCACTGCAAGATCACTTGAACCGATTCCCTCAAATTGCTGCCCAAAGTTTTGATTAAGAAATGTCAAGTATTTTTGTACCTTGCTAAGTTCGTTATTGAGGAAAAGATTCATATTTTCTGAAGGGTACAAATACTGATTAATTTTTGGAAGTGTATTTCTTCTCATGCTTTGGAAACCAAGTTATTGTAAACATCCGATAAAAAAAACATTCTTAGCCTATGTCTTCCAGATGCGTTTTGCCAGTCAAAAATAGTACAGTGATATAAACTCTTAAGTCATCTGAATTTATGTCTGACATATGGTTCCAGTGCACAACGTATAATTTTGACATTTTCACAATGAGATTCTTCTTCTGCAATGAACAGTAACTCAAAACACTGAACTGGAGACAGTTGCGGTCCGTCATATTCTGAAGGTTCCTCATGCCCATCCCTCACCCAATCGGAAAATTAAATTCTCCTCCGTAGCTGCCCACAACTTATTGTATTTTTCCTTAGAAGGTGTTCGTTTATTTGCCCCAGAAAAACCAGGCGCCTGCTTCATTTCATTAGAAGGTACCGGCGTACCATCATCTGCTTATATATTTATTTCCACTCTCAATCTCAACATTCTACCGGGAAGGGGATTGAGATCGACAGAATTAGTTGCCTCATCGCAACTTCTCTCATCTGTAAAATACCTGTCATTTTGTAGAAACATAGTAATATCATCTATAGATCTATAGATCTTCCAACATTTCTAGTACCTCATTCAATGTCAGACTGAAAAGGGAGAGAAAACATGAAATGAATATCAGATACTATTCATAACTGAAACTGGACAAAAAGGCCTACTTTATGTGACCAATGACACATACAGGTAACATCAAGCCTTTCATGTCAATAACAAATGTTTAAATTTTAATATTATGCTTAAGAATGTATCACATTCATTTCTGATCCTTTAAGCAATATACAAGCATAAACTTCAAAATATAATTACCTTTTATCACACGCTTTCCATGACATAATAACGCGCAGTTGTTTCTCCATTTCAATCCAGTCAGTTTCCTCTTGTACATGAGCGTGAGCTGATTGACCAGTGCAGGCTGCGAATTAAAAATGGTCCATTTCAAATTCCAAGACCTTTCTTTGAGTACTTCCAACAGGCAGAGAAGTCCAAGCAGGAAATTTAATTAATATTAGGTGCCACCTGTAGGTGACATTGGGTTTTGACAGGTTAAGAAAGGATTTCAGCTTCGTCATTCCACAAAGAGAAATGCAGTTTCCTGAATGATTCCTGTTTGGTAACTCGTTGAGTACTTGCTTCACATTTTGTTACTCCAAATGCAATGTAGGGTAATAGTCAGCCTCAATCTTGTTTCGCTGTGTAGCTTTTTTCTTCACTTTGGAAGGGAATTGACGATGCACACTTTCTTGGTCAGCGGGATGGGTTTTAAAGTTCGATACAGTCACTGGGTTCTTAACCAAAATTTTCGAGTTATGAACCTCTGTGGTGCATGGTAAGAATTATTAAATGAAAAATCGTGTACGTGTTGTTTGAAACCGACATAAATCTGTAGCTCTCAAGGTTATCACTCCCTTCACTAAAAGCAATAAGATACGTAAGAGACTAACATCATCACCCTAAATCGAATTGGTGAGAGGAGATCAATTTGGCTAAATTTGATGAGAGGGAGAGAGAAACTGATAGACGCCCAGCACTTGTTAAGCGTGTGTAGCCGTTAAGAACAGTAGGGGTAGGCCAAGCTGTGAATATGACAGGCAGATTAGAGCAGAAGTAGGGTGAAGCTGTTATGTACAGTTAAATGGTTGGTACAGAATAGGATGGCATCAAACCAGTCTATGGGCTGATGACTCAAACAAAAACAACAACAAATGTAGAACGACATCGCAGAATTGTCGGCACATGTGTTGAAAAGTAGAGGTGACAATTTTCAGAAATTATGGAGGACTCCATCCCAATGGTTTGGTGACTGCCCGGACCCTACCTATCCAGACCAGTGGTCTTGTCATTATCCAGACCAGTGGTCTTGTCACTAGGCAGACCAGTGGTCTTGTCACTAGGCAGACCAGTAGTTTTTCACTAGCCATACCAGTGGTGATGTAACGTACGGTACTAGAATCCTGGGGGCAGCTTCGCGGCTTTAAACTTGTGGTTTGCCCCTCCACCCTCCCTAGGCCGCCTTGGTGAGCAGTCATCCCTAAGATTTTCTCACCAGCCGGACCTAACCCATCCAGCCAAATTGTCTTGTAAAGATTCCTAAGTTGGTAGCCTTGTGTTGCCACTGTTCGAGCACGCCATATTGGGCCTGTTTGTGAATGGTGGAAATGGAGATGTGTTAACACATAACCATCTTAATACAGTCGAACCTCCCTTCTGCGGACACCGTCGGTTCCGAGGAAAAAGTCCGTTACGAGAGGTGTCCGCTAAAACAAATGTGTAAAAATCGGACATTTTAACGGCAAAGAACATCCACCTTACATATAAGCATACATATCTTTATTCTTCTTAATCTAAGTCATTTTTGTGTTAGTACTTTATAGAGAGTTATTGTAAGGGATTTTACATCATTTACAAACATTACAGCTTCGTGAAGTAATCCATTGTTAGTCCTGTTTAACAGACAACTGAAATGATACGGTATTTCTGTCTCGCTAATTAGCGCCTGTACTGTATTTTCCTTCTCAAGTTGACTACTTGAGATCGAACTTATCAGCGACAATCCGAGTTATGAATAGAATGATGCAAGAAGGGAAGAAAATCCCCAGGTAACTTGTGAGTCAACAGTCTCTGGCAGCATTTCTGGGCAATGAGAATTCTGGGAATAGTTCTTTACACCACTAGGTAGAACTGCATTCCGATGTACCTCCTCTTCCCTTGCTCGCGAAATAGTACAAACATTCAAAAGGTATTTCCTTATGTCTGAAGAATGGTTTTAAAAGAAAGTATGACATGTGGCTCGGCGTAATAAATTGTCCGGCAACGTGTGAAATGTCCGCTTAAGTCTAGTGGACGGGACAAATTACGATGTCCGCTGTCCGGAGTTCGAGGTGTCCGCTAAAATGAGGCCAATTTACCACTTGTCTTATGTAAAATAAAATCGGTTCCGAGGAAAATTGTCCGTGTAGGAAGGTGTCCGCTGAATAAGGGTGTCCGTTAGGGCAGGTTCGACAGTATATTCATTAGGCTATATAAAATAAACCCATTCATCTTGTTGCCTGTAAATTATCCTGTGCCTTTCGTCGGAAGAAAGAAGATCGGGATCTTCTTAAGTGTTCTTCAAACAACATTGATCGAGGATTCGATACAGCCTAGAAGTAAATATTGGCTGTATTGAATTTTGCACAAGTTGCTTCATAAATTGTGTTTCTCCAGATGGCATATCATTTCAGTTCTTGTATGGATGGTATGTAGTTGGCGCGGAATGCGTGTTGTCCCTTAAAAAGTTTGCAACACAGTCAGAAGCTGAACCACAGCTTATAATTTACTTTTATTATAGTGAATATCACTGTTTTAAGGGCTCATTTGTCTATACGCTGTCTGAGGTTGGCTCGTTACTCATTGTATTTCCTCCATATTATTCTATTGGTATCCTGAAAGTTAACTGTGAATTATCCTGTTTTAGAAAACAAGACGGCAGGAAGTGGGTACTTTAGGTGTGATACAACTGTTATTGTAATTTTTATAATAAATTGATTATAATTTTTACGTTAACTTAGTTTAATTAATGAATACAACCTTTCCCGCAGTATCAAAAATGTGTTTGGAATAAAGAAATCCGTATAAACAAATTAACTTAAATTAATATGACATGCATTGTGAGTTTTTAGAAGTCTATTCAATAATCTCGTATGATAAAATACAATCAATCATGAAGTTTATTGTCTTAACTTACATTTCCATATCCTCGTCTACGGATTCAGTGCCACAAACAAGACAAATCATGAAGGTATGTAATATATATGTAACATGTATCACTCAAATGTCCTCTTTTTTACATATCATACCAATATTATGTGTTATTTACCTGTAACAATACTTAACATTCTTATAAGTAAAAACTCTCCCTTCGGCAAACTCGTGCCAGTGCATATGCTTCATAGAGATTTTGAGAAGAGGTGAAGCTCGTTATTTAATGAAACCAATCTCCGCTGGAAATAGTTCCCGTACACATGACAGCTTACACTGATAGACAGAAGGACCATGGTGGATCAGAGCTATCCACGGGCTTTTGTCTCTCTGTGTCTCTGCTCGTCTGATAGCGATCACATGATTTCATTGGTACAAATTGAAACATACAAAGCTTGGATTTTCCATGGCATGGTATAGCTGGTCTGAGCGCAGTTTCTGTTGCTGTATCAAAATGGACAGCAATGCTGAGAGACATGTTCATTAGCAAAGTAGGGATGAGACCCTGGTTATGGGAGCTTTCCAATAAAGGCATACAGGTAAGTGTAAAAACACCATTAACTGTGAGCCACACCCTCCCTAACTAAAGGACACACACAGTGAATCACGACCATCGTAGGGAAACAAATGTGCCGTGGATCCCCGATCAGGAAGAGCGAAAGACATAGCCCTGAGCTGAAAACGTTATTCTCCTCAAACAATTAAAGCTAACAACTAACACTACTACGAGTAAAAATCCGTATAAACGATAGATGAGAATTTATTGTAATGTAACGTAAATCAAAGGGATTAATTAGATGAAATAATCAGTAATAATAACAAGGTAATACATACATATTCGGCGTCAGCCCAAAAGATAATCGTACCAAGGTCTCCTGACCTCATCTTTTCTTACATGCATAGTGCACAGTTACTCTTGAGATGATAGCATTTATTCCACCACTGACCTCGCTACTAAAAACTGCGAGCTGAATATCATTAACTCAATCTTATTCAATCTTTCCTTCGGCGAGGAATAGAAACGCAATTTCAAGCGTGGGAGTGATTTTCAATATCCACCCTTTTTTTCAATACCCCACTCATATCGATTCCCACACACCAAGGAGCAGATAAAATAATAAAGTGATTAAATCAGAAAACTGCCGGACCAAGGATATAATCCACGAGGGGCAAAGACAATGCTCCATGGAGCAATGAACGCAAAGCAAAACAATAACAGTAAACATGGACCTGCACACGGCCATGAAAGAAATAAACCAACATGGCGAGCTCCAGGTCGTAAACAACTAGGATGCACACCATACAAAATAAAGACTTCGCACCCAGGAGAAAAGAGGCGCGATAGGGAACAAATAGGCATAAATTCAACAGACCGATACGTCATCTTGGCACTCAGCTCATTCATCTACACATTCATTCAATCACGCGATCCTTTTGCCCCCAAAGGCAAATAATTCCGGCAGATTGGTGCGAGTAAATAAAATCAAGGCAACTCGTAGAGTGCAGTTCAACATTTCATCAATAAGGTCTCACGTCAGTAGTAGATATATAGCCCACCTAGGGCAAATGACAGTAGGACGTTTGTGACCCCACGGTCACGCGTAGATCCATCACCTACGTACTGCGTACGGCTAGAATAGACCTTCCGGCCGACACACAGACCATACCTCCAAATAATGGCAAAAGATATCATCGAGAAATTCATTTAAAATAATCAGAGACCAGATTTTGACGCACCACAATCACCTTGACAACTCATACACATGCCATTCTCGCCTCGAGTACCGAGATGGACTTCGGTCGGCCATAATAAAAAAGAAAGATAATACATCAAATAATATAAATTTAAAACGCCATATTACTGTTTGGGCACCCCCTAGGGGGTGTCGTTTGCGGTGCCAGTACCGGTGCGCTATGCCGCGCTCCTCACCTGGCCTGTTTGTGAAAATAAATATAAAAAGAATAAAAATATATAAAAGTTGATAATAGTAATAATAATAATAATAATAAAATGGTGAAATTTGAAACTGTTGAGTGAGTACTGTTGTGTGGAAAATATGGAGAATCGCAACGTTATTCTTTGCGTGCCATGGCTGGATGTTAAAGAAATTTCTGAGTTTGCTTTTGAGCCAGCGGCAAGGGCCATATCTGGGTGGTCACCCATCCATATTCTGACCACGCCCGGTGTTGCTTTGGTTGACCGGGCCTTGCCGCTGGATTGTACGCAGGAATATTTTTATATTCCCGAGTATCCGCTGTTACTGATACTTTGAATTAGAAAATACAGCATTTAATGTGGAAGTAGACAGCATAGGAAATGCGGCAGTTCGTTGTAGTGCACCCGCCTCGGTGTCCGTGTGTTCCAGTGTTTTGTTAGAGCTTTAGGAGTGAGGTACTTGTGCAATTTAGGAAGTGAGGACATGTTCTTGCTGACTTGGCGGGGGTGGGATGCTTGGAGTTTCTGGGTGAGATTTAATTGAGGATCAGTTGCTGGGCGGGCATAGTGGGGAGTAGAGGCTGATCCTGGATTGCTATTAGCTTGGTGAGTAGGCTGATCAGGGCGTGGGAAGCTTGGCAGGGCTGGCTCATGGGTGCATTGGTAGGTGGTCCTGGGTTCGGGTGGTGTAAAGTGTCGTGTCTGAGTGGTGTCTGTGGTGTGTTGCGGTGAGCTTGTATGTGTCTGGCGTGTCTGTAGTGGTCCCGAATTGCCCTCTTCAGGAACGGGCAGCCAGGAAATGAGGTGGCATGACTGCCTTGGCAGTTCGCGCACCTCGGCTGGCTGCGTGGTACAGTGCACTCAGTGTGACGATGGGGACCGCCACACCGATTACACCGTTGCGCCTCTGAGCACGAGGCTGCAGAGTGGTTCAGACGAAGGCAATTGAAACACTGTGTAATGAGTGTTGTGTGGGAGGGGGGCGGGTTCGAGTCTCTGTGGTGTTGGTGTTGGGTGTTGGTGATTTCTTCGACTTAGGGGCAGGTTTTTTACGCCTGCTCCCAGTCTGAGTGTGCTTGGAGTGTGTTTCCGTACACGGTTGTGAGACTAATGGGGTCTCAGTCCCGGGTTCGGATGCTGGTGGGGGGGAGAGGGGGGAGTCAGTGATGATAGGTGG
Organism: Anabrus simplex; assembly: GCF_040414725.1. Classification (NCBI taxonomy): domain Eukaryota; kingdom Metazoa; phylum Arthropoda; class Insecta; order Orthoptera; family Tettigoniidae; genus Anabrus; species Anabrus simplex. The sequence goes on from NC_090279.1 coordinate 40,120,324, forward strand.
GTCGTCTGTCTGCGCTGTCTGGTGTGCATGGTTTTGGTGAGTTTGTGAGATTTTAGTGAATGTGAGTGGTGTAGGGTTGGTTTGAACTTCTGTATGTGTTGTGTCCAGTGTTTCTGTATGTGTAGCGTCCAGCTCGGTTTGGGCAGCTGCTTCGGCGACTGGCGCGTACCCAGAGCACACTCTGTAACGGATGTTCTGCGTTTTAAGTTGTTCAAATATGGCGCTATAGCTGCCCTCGATATCCATGGGGAATAGAATGATACATCCGTTAGAGAGCTCTTGCAGGAGCTGGACATGTTGTATAACTGGCTGGATGGCTGTATATATGCGTTCGCGGTGGAAGGGCTTGGCGGTGTGTAGGTGGACTTCATATGATATGGGAAAGATGAAGGGATCATACCAGGTATTTTGGTTTCTGGTGCGAATTTCTAATGGCTGTTTGAAATTGGGAGTGGTTGGGGGTTTCGTGGACATGGTAGATAGGAGCGTCAGTGTCTTGGCTACTCAGTCCACCAAGGTGGTCCTGACGGCTGATATGGGCTGGGGAGCTTGGGTGTTTATGTTAAAACACTGGAACGGTCAAACTCAAAAGAGGACCGGCGCGCTGATTAGGTGCTCACTCAGTGGGCACGGTCGAAGCAGGTTTAGTTTTTCCGTATCTCAACGGGACAAGCCTCGAACCAGTGACCTCACTGAGGGCTCTGACAAATTGCTTGGCTCTGACAAATTGCTTGGGCCTGCCGTAAACTTGGCTAGCAGGCGGTTGCTGTATCTGCCTATTGTTGGTGGCAGTTAGCAATTGTTGATTTGAAATAGGCAGTGTTGCTGGTGGCCTATTCCCGTGGTGAAGGGGCTCTCAGGTAAGACCCTGTTTCTTGACTGGAGCGTAGGTATCGCAGTTAGCGGCTGAATATCTAGCGTTCTGGGTGCTAGGTTCTTGGTTGCTGGAGCTGAGTGCTTACAGGACTGCACTGCACGAGCGCTGAGCTGCGAATTGTGTGTTGTGTTGTGTTGTGTTCACATTACCGTCAATATCATTCGTCGAAGCATGCAAATGATGCAGTAGTTTTGCATAGATTTAAACTTATAAAATCACCATATGAAAAGCAGAAAAGCCACTCGAGTGTGTGTGTGACACATCTCTTCCTTCCCCAGCATAAGCAGCCCAACATTACTTCAAGGAGAAGATATTAAAAAGGTCTCGCCGAGAAAAGATCCTACACGCTCGCGACAGAGGGAGCTGCCCTCTGTCGACAGAACGTTGAAACACAATAACTATAGGAACAGCCAGATACCTACTCTTGGAGACATCGGTATAATCACATTAGAGACCATGCTAAATTAGCATGTTTCAACTGTCCGTTGGAAAACTCGCTGATATATCCGGAAAAGTCTCCTTCCCTTATTCCACCTCCTCATATGTTTGGATATTCACTGAACAGCTGTTACTTCATTTTAAAGCACTGGCAAGGATTGATATACACTTCGCTGTACAACTCCGTCAAATATGCAGCGCAATGCAACACGCCATGTTCCTAAGATTCCTGTAGGTTGTGGAACATGTGTATGAACACTGGTTGCCGCAGACAGACTTCTCTCGTAATTCAAGTGTATTCCTAGACAGAGTCGGCTTACTGGAAACAAATTATTTCAGCTGGTCCCATATGTAGGTGTCTACAGGTGTGAGATCCGGAGTACCGAACAAAGGACCATGGTGAGGTAACACGTGATGTACCAAGGCTCAGAGACATGTGACCCCGTGGACACCTTTCATGTTACAATGACAAATCTTGATGTTCATAACTTGTGTGTAATTTCAGCATTTTTTGTTTGTTTTACCCCAGACTGTACTTGTTAGTTCCTTAATGCTGAAGTTATGTGTCTACCAAGTGATTGAGACTGATCCACACGTTCATCTTTATACACAGCTCTACGTACTTCTGAATGCAACAGTTATTAGCTCTGTGACACGTGATCTAGCTGTGTATCGGCCATCACTTCCTGCAACATCTCACACCATTTCTTCTCCGTAAAACTTGAAGGAGGGGTAATGTAAGTCTGTAAGGCTTCGTGTCCTCATTAAATTTCGTACCTTTAATGTTTGCCTCATTAGAAACTGAGTCTAACAATCGTCGTCTTGGTCTGCTACTTCTCTTACCCTCTATGGCTGAGTCCATTATTCTCCTCGATAACACATCATCCTCCATTCGCCTTACAGGATCCCAAAAATACGCAGGTTTACACATTTATCGAATGAGCTCATTCATAACTTGGCTTTTATTTCCCTCCATTCTGAGTTTTCTCCTGCAATTGTCCCCATCTGTTTGTACCAGCAATCATTCTCACTCTTTTCATGTTCTTTTACTTAAAACTCATGAACAAGATATCCCACTTCCATCAATTTTACTCCCTTGCAGCAGAGTTCCCCTGAAAACAGACCGATGTAGAGATACTTTGCGCCGGGAATGCTTTCTCACAACTGCGAGCTACTTGCAGTAACTTTTCACAAGCAAGGCCGTGACTCACAGTTTGCTCGAGATGCCCACTCGTATTCTGTAGCAGTCTCAGTTCCAGTCTCAGTCACTCAGCTGTTGCCCTTGATTCACAAACTAGGACGTGATTACAGTAACCTACACCATGAACAATATTATTATGAATATACATTTTATAACATGGTAACAGGTTTGAGACTTAGCAGGATAACTGAAATTACTCTGTAGAAAGTAAGCCAAATTTTCACAAGCCCATGATTCAGTAAATGTGGTTGTTAATATAATGAGTTTGTGTTGTCATTGAAATGTTAAAATCATATGATCATTTTTCATGCATCATGCCAAAATTCACATTAAATTTATGTGAATTCTGGAAGTAGATTAAGTTTATTCAGAACGGTAGTTTGAGAAAATATATTTTCTTATCTTTCGTGTACACTTGATTTTATTCATAAACATTGTTTCGATTGCGTGAAGACAATTCTTGATGCTTGTTCTGAAGGTTAGAAGCCTCGGTATAATGGAGGAGGTTTATTCAATGTTAAAAGAGCACTGTCAATATCAATGATTCCGCCTGTAAGCAAAACAAAATGTTTTAATATACGACGAAATTTGTGTGTAATCTATTATTGGGTATAAGACTCAATTTACAATTAGTTTGCCAAATCAGACGATTTTTACAAATCTCAGATACAAAGTTCGAATAACAAGTAGCGAACCACATTAAAAATAAACATAACTCTAATGGGAAAATTAAAAGGGGAACTCAAGGCAGGTATATGAATCGAAGCAACTGTCCCATGGAGAAGAAAATAGCGTAAGGTAAAGGAAAAAGTTCACATGTCCGCACGCACCAAAATGATGCAGCACCTGTCATCACTAGGCTTCTTGGTTAAGTTAATAAATAACGAGATAGCGTAATAAACATTCGTAGATGATTGGCTGACAGAGCTGCTGAAATGAATGTAAATAACAAGCCGTACTTTCGAAAGGCGGATGGCTTGTGAGGACTTAATGCTCACAACAAGCTCACCCATGCTGTGTTGAACAAGTCGGTGTGTAAATACACCGAAAGCATGACCACACCTCTGTCAGAACTGAACTGATTTGTGGAAGCGGAGGGCTGATCACTTATTGGACGAGTATAGAAAGACCAAGAAAATAGGTATCGTAAGATGATTCCAGACGGCTGACGTTATAGAAACGTAGATATCTTTTTTGTACCATTGGCTTTACGTCGCAACGACACAGATACGTCTTATGGCGACGATGGGATAGAAAAGGCCTAGGAGTTGGAAAGAAGCGGCCGTGGCCTTAATTAATCTACATCCCCAGCATTTGCCTGGTGTGACAATGGGAAACCACGGAAAACCATCTTCAGGGCTGCCGACAGTGGGATTCGAACCCACTATCTCCCGAATGCAAGCTCACAGCCGCCTCTAACCGCTCGGCCAACTCGCCCGGTACGTAGAGATCACCAGGTTGGAGAAGTGAGGGGAGTTAGCAAAGGTAGCTGCTGTACGGCGAGGAAGTAGCAGCAATGCAGGCGGCGAAGTAAAGGTAATTTCTAAAATCATGAGAGTATTTTGGGGGAATGATACCCCGTGGTCACATTTCATATTACAATGACAAGTTTTGATGTTCATGGCTTGTTTGTAATTTGAGAGTTGTTTGTTTTATGCCAAAATGTATTTGTTAGTTCTTTTCTGCGGAAGTTGTTTTCTCCAAGGGACTGAGACTGATCCACTTGTACTGTGAGAGAAGCGAAAAGCTCTGACACGTGACCAAGCTGTGTATCGGCCATCTTTTCCTGCAGCTCGTGGTGTGCGCATCTTGGAAGGAGGACTAAAGTAAGAGTGTTTGGAATGTGGACAGGCTTGATACAAACACAAATTACTGTCAGTGTCTCGGGGAGTTTCATACCTTTAATCCTAAACTCATTAGGAACTGAGTCTAACCATCGACGTATTGGTCCTCCCTCTACTTCTCTTACCCTCTATGGCAGTGCACATTATTCTCCACCACTCACCTCACATGACCCTCTCACCGCTCACCACCCTCTAGAACCCCGGTACCACCTAGGGATGATGAGGTGAATAACCTTACCCACCAGGGTGAGAGAAGAAGAGAGCGAAAAAGGACGGAGAGAGAGAGGAAGAGAGAGAGAGACAGAGAGAGAGAGAGAGATTGATAGAGACCCTGGCGAGAAGGTTGTTAGCGTGTCCGCCCCAAAATGGGAGTTATAGCGAACACGAGGGAGAAGATGGGGCACAAGAAGAGCAACAACAAGAACAGTCACAAAAATAAAAAACAAGAAACCATGGAAAAACTTACCGGAAACAGCGGAGGAAGACGACTTTAAGGCCGTGGAAGTAAATGCACAAGAAAAACGGTGGCAGTGCTCCACCGAACGTGGCGAATGAAAAACAACACTTTAAAGAAGTTGAAGAATTTTAATTGAAGGGCAAATTGTAGGTAACAAACCAAGTCATTAAGTAGATAAAACCTAAATTTATTTTAAAACGTAAAGCCAAAATGTAAATAAAATCAACGTAAGGTTGAAAAATGGAAAAGGAAATTAACAATAAGTAAAATAAATTAGAATATACCCAGGTAGGGTTTAAAAGAAAATTAACTCATTACTAATTAACAATTAATGGAAAATGAATACTCTTTAACAGATAATAAATTGAGAACTTTATGAAAACAACAAGAAAGGAAAGGGGTGACCTCCGTACCTAATAAAATGTGATCAGAAAACAACGGAAAACCAATAGACTTTCTTACATAAATGTTACCTTGAAATTAAATGTGATCGATCACGGATAGTTATTTAATAAAAAACTAAGTTAACAATTATTCAATAAAATGGATCTTCAACGCGGTCGCTTCTCATAATTACCAAATTTGAAAACGTTCAGTTTCCACCAAGGACAGTTTCCAAGACAAACAGAATTTTACGTTAAAATACCTCCTCACGCGGGGCAAGGAAATGGTAACACAACATAAAAGGAGGAGAAAATAAATTAATTAATTTAAACAGTAAACGATACACTCAACCCCGAAATATATAATTCAAGATCCACACAGGCTCAACACGCCAGACAACTATTCACCCGACAACAACACACACCAACCGTTGCCAAGGTAACCACTAAGCAAAAGCAACGCCTCCTAATACACGGAGGAAACCAGGCTAGGGAAAATAATTTAATTTACCCAAAACCCCAGAAGGGGGGGGGGGAGGAGAAGGAAACATACCAAACGAATTAGAAAACAAAACACAGGAAAGCAAACAGAAAGCCGAAGAAGGTAAGGCTCGGTACCTTGGAGACTGTACCTTGGTTTACAAAGAAGGTTACAATTTGAAGTGCCAAAAGTAGATCAGTAAAATTTTAAATTAATAATTCCAATTTAGTTCACGGTGAACCTTCCACATTACTGTGATTAGTTGCCGAAACTGTTTATCAGATTTTCGATACCACACACGCAAATAGGTATTAATTTAACGGCGAAGTCCAAATATTTATTATTATTATTATTTTTCCAGAAATCTTCGAAAATATCAAAATCCTCTTCAGGACGACGTTTAAAATGTTTCAAACACTGGTACATACCTTTGGTGATGAAGAAATGAGAAGAATTTTAACCTGACATTGTTGACGAAGAAATACAGTCACACCACTGGCATCCAGACCTCGTTGTGAAGTATCCAGACGAAAAATAAATCCAAAAACATGATCAGAAGGAATGGCAGGAGGTCTCCAATTAGATTATACGGGGAAAATCCCCGTTAACGTGAAGATTACGGTGGTTTCCAGGTACTCCACGACTCCATGACGCCGGACACAAAACCACACGAGCTCGACAACATGGCTGATCAAAGCGAACTGAGCCTCGCGTCGGCAAGCAAGCGAGGAGGAGGCCAGTTTTGCCTGGTAGTCGGACTGCGCATGCGCAACCAAACAGAGCTAGGAGAACGGCGCGCGGCTTACATTAGCTTAAACTGTTAGTCAAGTAGTCACTTGGCACAGATATTCTAGGGCGCAAAGGCCAGTTCAAAATGTTTATAAAGGGGAGGCTCACTTTTTTAATATTGTCTCAGCCCTCCCGCCCCAAAACGACGACAAAATCTCATGCATATGCCATCAATGATGTGGTGGTCACACATATACTAAATTTGGGCGAAGTAGTCCAACAGACAACGACCATCAAGATTAACTCATTTTAGTGAGGAGTTCACATGACCAGGTTAACAGTCCAAGACACAGTTCCATATCACATAGTTTTTAGAAATAATTGGCGGGGTGCGATTAACATCACTGTCCAGAAACGTTAACCGAACACTCGGAAAATCACCAGAGTAATGCTTGTCATCAAATAGAGAGCACAATGACCAGAGTTGATCAAATATTCAGGTTCACCCAATACACATTGTTCCAATGCATCACACAATGAAATAGTTTATGACACATGACGCAGTTCACCTTTGAGGTTTGGCAACTCTCACACTAATCACAGATATACTGACCAAAATTAAACGAAAACCCCATGATCATAAGTCCACGCATCCAGGTTATTTTCTCAAGCACGGTGGTAAATTAATTTTAATGCACGAATACCTTTACAAGTCTCCTTTGATATTAAGGGAACGCATGATCTCGAGTTGCACAAAGGTGAGAACAGGGAACTGAAACGCACAACGGGATCAGGGGAGGACCAAAGAAGGCGCAATTGGTGAATGTAATCTCCAAAATAAGTGAACCGCCAAATTTTAGATCAATACAGTTTGATACGCTTGATTGAGTCAGGGCCACGGTACACCACTCAAACACAGAAGCGAGTAGTCCACAGGGTAAGCACCAGTTAGTACACGGAGTATCCATAATACCGGAATGGGACGAGCAACCACACCCATCACCATAGCCCAAACAAGACCTCAAACTTCAACGCTCGATTCGGATAGAAATCAAATACCCAGAATTAAAATCACCGCAAAACAACAACCCATAATCAAGAGCATCAACCACAACATAAGGTGCCATGACCGCAGTGCCAAATAGCAATTTTCCACAGGAGCCCAAATTAGATGCACAGAGAGAAACAACGCTTAGCTTACAAGTACCAGCATGACAGTACAACGTCTTACCACCACTAACCAAACATAAATAAATATGACATAGGTCAAGAAATTTTCCTCTAGACGAAGGTCACTACACAGGCATACACCAATGAAGGCAGATTAAGTCAAATGTTAGAATTTAGTAGATACTGGGTTACGACACAGTGAAGAATCAGTCACTAACAGATTCCAAGATCCACTAACAAGAGCATTAGGGAAAAAAATTTTCAAATACAGGTTCAACTTCCCACATCAAAATACACCACCTAGTTGAATAAGAGAGAGGACAAGCAACCAAGACGCAGTAGATAAATCCAGTTTCAAGAAGACAGGGTTAGGACATTAAATATGGAAAATCCAAGGCTTAAAAGGGTAAACGTGTTTAGAGCAAGGGAAGGATTGACTGGACCGGTTGGAGACTTCTTAAGGTATCCAGGTGGAGGGTTCGCGAATAGTCTGTCATCGACAACGGATCAGCCAAGCAACACCAAGCAACCGCACACATCATTGGTCACAAATAAGCAACCTGGAATTAACGGAACAGAAATAGGGATAGAAGAATCACAGGAGGGAACACAATCTGGAATCAGTAACCAACCTACTACACCGAACCTTAAATACAATTAATTTCACAATGGCCAGCCAATCAAATTAAAAGGCAAAATAAAACCTCAGATCGGAAGACCAAAATGGAAAATATCGAGCAATGACGCACACACGTACACCACCGGATACCCAATAGGGTCTCGGCATTACCCGGTCTACAAATACGTGACTTTCCCATCACACTGCCGCTCTACAGCCAACAGGTACTTTCTCCTATCCACCAGGAGAGCAAGCAAATAAAACATAAGTGGCGGAATACGAGGCGAGTCCATGGAAAATGCTCACAGTAGCATGAAGAAGGCAGTACTCCACAAGAAGACCCCATAATCTACTCGCAGGAAGATTCCAGTACCGACCAAGGGAACACTACTCCGTCCCATACCAGAGTAGCAAACCCAGAGCACGGTAAGATGACAAACACCAATGTCAACAGACACTAAGAGATCCACTGAGAAAAATGAAACGCCATAGAGTGGCAGGTAAAATTAAAATGAGCTTTACAGTAGAAGAAGTTACAGACACGATATCAGATCAATAGGAAATGCATGGAGACAAGGAAAGTAAAACCCCGAGCATACCAAACAGACACATTACTGAAAACAAACAAGCTAATTCTGAGAGTAGTAGATTCATGTAGAAGAAATGGCCATATCCACAGAACACGGAGGTAAATTAAAGACAGACACGAACACTGCCCATACCAAGGTGCCAACATCACCAAATAATACAACACAAAAGAATAACCCCAACCATGACAAACCACACCGGACATGTGTCAGCTCCCCAAAGGGATTAAAGGAACACAAACATCCTCAACAACATGCCGTGAAGTTCTCATGCCACCCCAAACTACATCCCCAAAAATAATCCACGGTACCGTCACAACACAACCACCTTACATATGTCCAAAGCCATCCCAATGAAGGTTCAAAAGGGCATATACCACCCCTCAGGCAGAGGATCATCAACAACACAACACAAGACCCGACAAGTAGATATGGTAAGGAATACTTGAACCCACAACTCAAAGGAATTAGATAAGTACCAATAGGTTAACAAAATTTTGACAACACCTATTCTAGGCCAGTAATTACCACAGCAGTGTACGATACCAAAATGGAGAGAATAATCAGGCATAAGAAACACCAAATTACAAAATAATGTTTACAACAGGATGAAATCCAAAGCAGTAGTTCAGAAAAGGTCAGAAGATTAATTAATACACAGCAAGACAAGTCACGAGTAGGAAAACTAGAAGTGGCCATGACACCAGACAAATGTACTTCAACTAGTTGATAGGTTACACGAGGAAGATGGTTTACGACACACCAGAAATAGTGAAACACGCTCGACCAATAATCAGGAAGGGAAAAACCAGTTAAAACTATAATAGCTCAGGCACAAGGCCATCCAGTTATCCCAACCTAATACCGGCCAACATGTCCCAACCATAACTGATGACTGCCTCACAACCAGTTGACAGAAAAAATAACTCCAATCACAAACCAAGACCAGGCATACATACATATTCACGGATGGGATGATGAAATGAAAAGACACTCAAGCCAACAACACACAGCACTCAGCCAAGGCACAAACACACAAAAGCTCGGTAATGATTGAGGCACATCATATAGGCAGATTCAATATACCAAATTCCACACAAGGATGGGAACACGTCTCTGGTAACAGGTCAAATAAACCAGACATGATCTCGCAAGGGTGCATATTTAACGGCACACTAAAAGCCGACTACACTTCAGATAACAGAAACTTAAACCAAATTTAAAGAAATAATAGAAGACAAGTAAGGTTAAGCAATTTCCAAATTTAAACAACCAACCAAAGAGCACAGAAACATCACAGGCTAGAATAATTTCAAGATACGATGATGTTGCCCACTAGATTATCAGATACTAACAGCCAAGAACGGTTACAGGCATGGAAACAACAAAGGTTAGCCATAAGTTAGTAGGGGCAAATAACTTACCCACACAGCACCAATTAAATGAAAAGCACATACGACCACCAACGCCAAAATACCAGGTCTTAGTTCACAACCATGAAAGGGCATAACACATCACCGTACACTTCAGCACATAACCGTTTACACATATAAGCAGGCATATTTGGACATGCTTAGTGGCCAGGTCAAATTATAATCAGAATCACACACCAGAGTTAACGCAGTAAGAAGGTATTAAATTTAGAAGACCGATAAACGGTTAGCATGTACACCACCGAGGTACCATACAGGAAATATACTAGGAAAAATAATAACAACACTAAGTCTCGAAGCCCAAAGCAAGGCCAGAACAGATAACGCAATAAAATGATCCCAGGACACACTACGTCACTCTCCGAACACAACCGAGCAACCTTCACATAACATAATGATCAGAAAAGCTCTCCACGATTAAACCAGATTAATTCCCACCGAAATCGCAACCACAGTATGCAGGTAGGCAGCAAAAATACAAGGTTGACAGCCAGTACACATAATACAGGACATGTACCAAGCGGTAGTACACCAGTAGCCCTGAGTCAACCAAGTCATACTCCATTACAAGTTGTTCAATTTTTACAACTTCCACCAACCCAGAATAATTAATTACATGCAGTCACTCACCAAATTCGCCGGGAAAAAGGAAGAAAAATTTACAGGTCACCTCGAAACAGCAAGGCAGAAGCAGAATTCACAGCACAGGTACTCATAGGTTTTCAAGATCATAATCAGCAAGTAGGTAAGTCCATACAGCTCAGCATAAACACAGTAGAAAGCAACAGGGAACTCCAAAACACAGGTACATGAAACAAATAACATAGGGAATTACACGAGATCCTTGCATTTCCTTTTACAATAGTTGTTGACAATAACACCTTTTGTTTCTTAAGTCTTTGATTTTCATTCACCAACATTCACTACAGCACTGCACCAAGCAAGGATAGAAAGGGAGGAAAATTAGTCTGCACAAGGCAGAAACAACAGAGATTAGGCAGCAGAGCAACAACAGTGGAACAACAAACAACCACCGCTCTGATACCACTCTCACCGCTCACCACCCTCTAGGACCCCCGTACCACCTAGGGATGATGAGGTGAATAACCTTACCCACCAGGGTGAGAGAAGAAGAGAGCGAAAAAGGACGGAGAGAGAGAGGAAGAGAATTGAATTGAATTTATTGAATTGAATTTATTGATCATGATTTACATGCCACTGAGACTGAAAAGCCCCTTTATGCAGCGTCTTCTTATAATACAATGCAGATTTATGAAAACAGTAACTACATTTTTATAATATTAAAGTATTAAACTAAACAAGAAATTAAAAAAAATGAAAATACAGATACCAAATCCAATATAATAAGTAAGAAAGTAAATCATTAAGCCCTTCTGTTATTTTGGACTACATGGGTTTAAAGAATATAAAGCTAAAGCAGAGAAACAATTGTCTTCGAAATATACATATTCCTGATTGTTCGACACAAGAATGCCTGATCTCAGCCTCTTGCGTACTCCTCCAGAAAGATAGATGTTAAGAACTGCTTTAGTTGGGTACAGTTAGTGTTACTTGCGAAACGGTGAAGATTAAAGACGTTAAAGATACGTGATGCAGTGCAAACAAAGGATTTGTTAAATTTAGTGGTACGATGAAGGGGAATTTGAAGGGTGGTTTTTGTAAACCTATTATCTCTGTTATGTACCGACTCCATAGGTTTAAATGCATTATAAAGGTAGGATGGTGTCTTCAGTTTGAGAATTTTCTGCGTAGCAACAGCTACTGAGATTTCCCGACGTTCATGGAGTTTCAACCATTGTAGCTGTATGTAATAGGGTGTTATGTGTTCATCACGCCTGGCATTTGTAACGTAACGAACACATGCGTTTTGTACCCTCTGTAGTTTTATTTTCAAAGTTTCAGATAAGTCGTTGTATACGACTGAACCATAGTCAATTATTGGAAATATAAGACTTTGAACAAGTAGTTTTCGCATGAAAGGTGGTGTACATGACACGTTACGTTTCAAAATATGCATGGATGACACAACTTTTCGGATTACATTTGACGTATGATCAGACCAGGGTAAGGTTCTGTCGAAGACCTAGATTGTTAACGGTGTCACTATAATGAATACCTGTCTCTAGAATTTTTATTGCTGGGAGGGATTTGAGGTCAACAGTTTTCAGGAGTTTTGTGTAACCTATGCAAATAAGCTGGGTCTTAGCCACATTTAATTGGAGGTTATGATTTGCGCTCCATTCAATCAATCGAGAGATGTCATGGTTAAAATGCGTTATAGAAGAAGATGCGTTAGTGGGACAAAAGTGGAAGTAAGCTTGTAAGTCATCCGCATACATGTGAAAGCTACTGCTTTTAAAGACTTCAGATATGTCATTAATATAAATAGAAAAACATAAAGGACCGAGGACTGATCCTTGTGGTACGCCACAGTTTACTGATTCCCAGCTAGAGAATCGACCGTCAACGAACGTGACTCTTTGTGATCTATTTGACAGATATGATTCAAACCACGACAGAGCACTCTGGGAGAAGCCAATTGACTTCAGCTTAGCAAGAAACAACTCATGATTAACAGAGTCAAATGCCTTAGAGAAATCAAAGAGACATAAGGTAGTAAGCTGCCTCTTATCGGTGGCCGCGCGTATATCATCTGTAACCTTCAGAAGAGCAGTAGTAGTACTATGGCCCTTCTTGAAGCCAGATTGGTAGGGATTTAGAATGTTGTATTTAGACAAATATTCACATATCTGCTCATGAACAATTTTTTCTAGTGCCTTACTAAGTGCACAGAGGATGTTGATAGGCCTAAAATCACTACAGACTGTTGGTATTTTCTTTTTGGGCACAGGACGTACATTGGCACGCTTCCACTCTGAGGGATAAACTCCATTCTGTAGAGAGAAGTTAAATAAGTGCACAAGGGCAGGAAGAAATATGTCCATGCAGGTAGAAATCATGGATATTGGAATATTATCTGGACCTTTAGCTTTAGTTCGTATTGATCTGACTGCTTTTTCTACCTGTGAAGGGTGTACGTACATGAAATAGAATTTATCTCTGTTACTTGGAGTGAGATGTCTATAATGTTTGGCAGTCACTGATACTTTCGGAGAGTTGGAGTTAGAGACTGATGTCATATAATATTCACTTAATTCAGATGGAGTAACAGGCATCTGGCTATCTAGAGAGTGACTGACTCCAATACCAAGAGATTTTGCAGCACGCCAAGAAGCTGAGGTGCTCTTACAATTACGGAAGATGTTGTACGTATACTTCACTTTAGTGTTCCTAATTACTTGTTTTGTCTCGTTACGTAAGATCCTGAATTGCTCGTAATCATCTGGAAGTTTAGTTTTAATAAATTTCTTCCTAGCTCTGTCCCGTTTGCTTATCAATTCCTTAATACGCTTATTGAACCATGGTGATGACCGGTGTTTTACGAGAATTCTTTTTTGTGGCGCATGCTTGTCATAGAGTAAAAGTACAAAGCTGTTGAAGAGAGATACTTTTTGATCTACGTCATTAGACTGAAAAAACATATACCAGGGTAGTAATTCAGCGTCAGCACGAAAATTGTTCACGTCAAATTTACTGAAGTCTCGAACAAGAATAGTTTTAGGAATTTGTTTTGGCGTGGATAAAGTGAATACAGCATACAGCAAGTCATGACCAGAAAAACCGGCAGCTGGTTCCTGTCCGTATTCTACTACCAACTCATTGCAGTTCGATGAGATTATGTCGAGAGTGCTATCGGAAGTGGCAGTATGAAAGGTTGGATTGAATGGAAGGCAGTCGAGGTTACAAGCGTTGAGCACATTACGTATATTTTCGCTTTCAAACGTCCCAGTTCCGAACCGAGCATTAACATCGCCCACAGCGAATATATATTTATAATTCATAACATGAGAATACATATCATTCAGGAATGTATCCATGAACCCTACTTTTGGTGGACGATATATACAAGCGAAAAGAATTTTAGTATCTGAAAGGGCTATATCAAGGATTATGTACTCAGGTTTCTTACTGTACTCTCCAGGAGATTTACTAAGTACACTACATTTTATGCTATTCTTCAAATAAACTGCAACACCACCAGCGGCTCTGTTTAATCTGTCGTTACGGAAAATATTATACCCATCGAGACAGATGGCAGAATCTGGTACTGAAGGTTTAAGAAATGTTTCACTGACTGCGATAATATCAAACGAACTCTTGCCAAAAATGTGCCGGAACTCAGATATATGGGAGGAGTCGACAAGAGACTGAGAATTGATATGAATGACCTTAAGATTTCTTGTGTTTCTCACACTAACATCGTATAGTAAATCAGATACGACACACTCATTACTTGTCATGTGTACAATATGGTACAAAGGGTTCAATAGTTCAATAGCAAATCGTACAAAGAAGTACGATGATTTTAGTAGCCTATACAAATATAAAATAACTTAAGGATTTAGAAATTATGTGATGAAGTGAGAAAAATAAATGAGTAGAAAATTGGTATAAAATGAATCGCGTTAGTAGATATTTCTAAGTATTAAAAAATTATAACTAATATACTACGCTAAATAGAATGGTTGCGAAAGAGAGACTTTTGTATTGTTAGCCTCGCCAGAATTATCTCTACTTCTCGTCCTAAGTATTTCCAGTAATAGAGTGATACACAGGAATACGAATTATCTCACCGCATCATTTCAGTGGAGCTGGGTAGCGTTTCTTCAGTTCCTCAAGGTCACGTTCAGTCTTCACTCGATGTTTCACATCACCAGCGCGCACCATTATAACACCATCCATAGTCCACACTGAATTTAGTCCGAAATGGCTCACAGCACGTTTGAGAATATCAGTACGGGTCTTAGTTAGGTCCTCCCGTATAGTTATACCGCTGTTCTTTAACAGCCTCTTTGATTTGAAGACTGCATTTCGGTAGGCGTATGAAACAAATTTCACAATGATGGGCCTGGTTTTGTTGTGACTTCTGGTACCAACTCTGTGTGAACGGTCGATCATCGCTGGATCAAGTGGGACATTGATCCGAGTGGCAATCTCCTGAATGCGCTTGTCCGTGTCTTCCCCTGCAATTTCAGGTACTCCAAATATGCGTAAACTGTTCCGACGTTGATAACTTTCCAACTCATCTGTCCTATCGTCTAACTGCCGTTGAAGTTCAGTTATTGCCTCGTCTCGTCTGCTGAGTTCACATTTTAATTCTCTTATTACATCAGTATTAAAATCAATACTTTCCTTAAGTTTTTGTATGACCTTATCGGCTACTCTGTCTACAAGTTCGTCGAGGAGTGAACTGTTCTTAATGAGGTTATCCAACGTTAGCGACACCGTAGTATCTATAACCTCCTTGCTTACACTGGTTCGCAAAGTGTCCGATGGAGTGCACTGATCATCACAGGCCAAGATGTTGGCAGCGCTGTTCTGTGAATTTACAGAACGGTTGGTGTTCTTCACTTGTTCCCGCGTAGTTTCAGCAGTTGCCACATGAGAGCGTGGGCTGTCACTGTTTATTTCCTTGCCGTTAGAGAGTGGGGTGGCACTCCTGCTCGCGGGCTGAGCGATGCGGGCTTTAGCCTTCACTTGTTTACGTGAGTTACCCATTGTAATTCGATAAACTTTTGCAAATTACTTACGAATCACGATACCTTCTTCCAATTAAAGTACCACTGCACATGCACAAGTTAAAACACCACTGAATGCACACTTGAAATACACTTAACACCGTCTTATGACACCTTCGCAATGATAAATACTGGAGAGGCTCTCACTCGCGTCTATACCGCCATGAGACCGGATGAGACATGAGAGAGAGAGAGAGAGAGAGAGAGAGAGAGAGATTGATAGAGACCCTGGCGAGAAGGTTGTTAGCGTGTCCGCCCCAAAATGGGAGTTATAGCGAACACGAGGGAGAAGATGGGGCACAAGAAGAGCAACAACAAGAACAGTCACAAAAATAAAAAACAAGAAACCATGGAAAAACTTACCGGAAACAGCGGAGGAAGACGACTTTAAGGCCGTGGAAGTAAATGCACAAGAAAAACGGTGGCAGTGCTCCACCGAACGTGGCGAATGAAAAACAACACTTTAAAGAAGTTGAAGAATTTTAATTGAAGGGCAAATTGTAGGTAACAAACCAAGTCATTAAGTAGATAAAACCTAAATTTATTTTAAAACGTAAAGCCAAAATGTAAATAAAATCAACGTAAGGTTGAAAAATGGAAAAGGAAATTAACAATAAGTAAAATAAATTAGAATATACCCAGGTAGGGTTTAAAAGAAAATTAACTCATTACTAATTAACAATTAATGGAAAATGAATACTCTTTAACAGATAATAAATTGAGAACTTTATGAAAACAACAAAAAAGGAAAGGGGTGACCTCCGTACCTAATAAAATGTGATCAGAAAACAACGGAAAACCAATAGACTTTCTTACATAAATGTTACCTTGAAATTAAATGTGATCGATCACGGATAGTTATTTAATAAAAAACTAAGTTAACAATTATTCAATAAAATGGATCTTCAACGCGGTCGCTTCTCATAATTACCAAATTTGAAAACGTTCAGTTTCCACCAAGGACAGTTTCCAAGACAAACAGAATTTTACGTTAAAATACCTCCTCACGCGGGGCAAGGAAATGGTAACACAACATAAAAGGAGGAGAAAATAAATTAATTAATTTAAACAGTAAACGATACACTCAACCCCGAAATATATAATTCAAGATCCACACAGGCTCAACACGCCAGACAACTATTCACCCGACAACAACACACACCAACCGTTGCCAAGGTAACCACTAAGCAAAAGCAACGCCTCCTAATACACGGAGGAAACCAGGCTAGGGAAAATAATTTAATTTACCCAAAACCCCAGAAGGGGGGGGGAGGAGAAGGAAACATACCAAACGAATTAGAAAACAAAACACAGGAAAGCAAACAGAAAGCCGAAGAAGGTAAGGCTCGGTACCTTGGAGACTGTACCTTGGTTTACAAAGAAGGTTACAATTTGAAGTGCCAAAAGTAGATCAGTAAAATTTTAAATTAATAATTCCAATTTAGTTCACGGTGAACCTTCCACATTACTGTGATTAGTTGCCGAAACTGTTTATCAGATTTTCGATACCACACACGCAAATAGGTATTAATTTAACGGCGAAGTCCAAATATTTATTATTATTATTATTTTTCCAGAAATCTTCGAAAATATCAAAATCCTCTTCAGGACGACGTTTAAAATGTTTCAAACACTGGTACATACCTTTGGTGATGAAGAAATGAGAAGAATTTTAACCTGACATTGTTGACGAAGAAATACAGTCACACCACTGGCATCCAGACCTCGTTGTGAAGTATCCAGACGAAAAATAAATCCAAAAACATGATCAGAAGGAATGGCAGGAGGTCTCCAATTAGATTATACGGGGAAAATCCCCGTTAACGTGAAGATTACGGTGGTTTCCAGGTACTCCACGACTCCATGACGCCGGACACAAAACCACACGAGCTCGACAACATGGCTGATCAAAGCGAACTGAGCCTCGCGTCGGCAAGCAAGCGAGGAGGAGGCCAGTTTTGCCTGGTAGTCGGACTGCGCATGCGCAACCAAACAGAGCTAGGAGAACGGCGCGCGGCTTACATTAGCTTAAACTGTTAGTCAAGTAGTCACTTGGCACAGATATTCTAGGGCGCAAAGGCCAGTTCAAAATGTTTATAAAGGGGAGGCTCACTTTTTTTAATATTGTCTCAACCCCACCACCAAAGCCACAATATATCAGCAGCTTCATTGCACGAGTTCGTTCCTCTTGGCCTTGAAGACCCCCCATTCCGAGTACCCTGTCATTGTTCTCACCTGTTTGCACCAGCAGTCATCACACTACTATCAGGTCTGTTACTTATAATTCATAAATAATATAACCACATTTTCACCCAGCTTTCACTCCCATGCAGCAAAGTTGATATGAAAACAGACCGATGTAAAGATAGTGTGGTATGGGAATTCTTTCTCACAGAATGCCGTTGATAAAACTCTGAGCTCACTGCAGTGGCTTTTCACAAGAAGGGCTACAACTCAGAATGTTGTTGATGTTCCCACACCTATTCTGTAGCAACTTGTACCCCGAACTCAGGACCACTCAGCTGTTGAAGTACGTGACTACAGTAACCTACACCATGATCTATTAATATTGAAGTTATAATATGGTAATAAGTTTAAGGCTTAGCGGGGTAACCGCAAGGACTGTATAGGAAGAAGGCCTAATTTTCATGAAAGTTAAAGTAATTAGAGTATTGCCCCGTTTTTACTCTCCCACATTTTAAATCCCCTCCCCCCTCCCGCTTACAAAATATTTGTGTTCGTCTTGCCTGTGCCCCAATGCCTATAATGAACTAAAATCATCAAATTTACGTTTGCGACATTTTATGCTTCCCGCTGTTCGAGACGGGGTAAATCAAGTAAAATTGCGTCGCAACTAACCTGTAACGCTTCGAATAACCACGGTAAGTAGTATAATAAGCGGGTTCGGGCGCCTCCTCCCGCGGGAAATTTGAATTCTGGCGGGAAATTTGAATTTTGGCGGGAGATTTGAATTTTGGCGGGAGATTTGAATTTTGGCGCGAGATTTGAATTTGTAAACAAAGCCACGTGCTTTTTGACAGCTGTCATCGACAACAACGCATCGCTAACCTCACTGTTGCCATCTTGACGGGCCTAAACCTCAGTAGTGCCAACTTAACCTAACTAGCGCGAGGTAAACAAAGCCACGTGTTTTTGACAGCCACGTGCTTTTTGACAGACAACAACGCATCGCTAACCTCAGTACTGCCATCTTGACGGGCCTAAACCTCAGTAGTGCCAACTTAACCTAACTAGCGTGTGGTAAACAAAGCCACGTGCTTTTTTGACAGCTGTCATCCGCCATCTTTAAACCACAGAGCACTGTGCTGCCCTCTTTATCGCAGTAGCTGCAAATTCGTCACCTGTCATCGGCAGTGCTGCCATCTTGACGGGTCTAAACCTTAGTGCTACCAACTTAACCTAACTAGCGCGAGGTAAACAAAGCCACGTGCAGCTGTCATCCGCCATCTTTAATCTATAGAGCACAGTGCTGCCCTCTTTGTGGTGGCGGATAATTTGAGAAATGCTTTTTGACAGCAGCCATCTTTGAGCACCGTGCTGCCCTCTTTAGCTACTTACCTTTGAAATGTGGTGGCGATAAATTCCACGTGCTTTACAAACCTATATGCTTTTCTGACAGCTGTCATCCACCATCTTTAATCCAGAGAGAACAGTGCTGCCCTCTATGTGGTGGCGGCAAATTCCACGTGCTCTTGTTTGGAAACAAACCTATATGCTTTTCTGACAGCTGTCATCCGCCATCTTTTATCCAGAGAGAACAGTGCTGCAATCTTTTGTTGAAATGTGGTGGCGGTAAGTTCCACGTGCTCTTGTTTGGAAACAAAGCCATGTGCTTTTTTTGACAGCTGTCATCCACCATCTTTAATCCAGAGAGAACAGTGCTGCAATCTTTAGTTGAAATGCGGTGGCGGCAAATTCCACGTGCTCTTGTTTGAAAACAAACCTATATGCTTTTCTGACAGCTGTCATCCGCCATCTTTAATCCAGAGAGAACAGTGCTGCAATCTTTTGTTGAAATGTGGTGGCGGTAAATTCCACGTGCTCTTGTTTGGAAACAAACTCACGTGCTTTTTTGACAGCCATCAACCGCCATCTTTAAGCAACAGAGTACAGTGCTGCCTTCTTGCGTCAGCTGTCATCCGCCATCTTTAAACTATAGAGCACCGTGCCGCACTCTCGCGTCAGCTGTCATTCAAGGAATACCTTTGTTCTAAGAAGATATTACAAGAGAAGTGATTAAGAATATAATCGAACACGGTACTCGATACAACATATGAATAGAACATCGGTTGATGTGTTTACAACATATATAGCGTATACCTTTGTTCTAAGAGAAAAAGTAAGACAAAAATTTTGAACAGCTTACGTAAGATAGCAACTCTTATAACTTCCTTTACTTTGCTAAGGCATAGCTTTATCGAACGCAATCTTGCACATATCGCGTACCTGCATGTTTATACTTGAACACATACTGCTGTTCATAGTTCGATATTGTAGAACACTGCATTGCAAGACTAGAATCAAACACTTTTGAGGGAAAAAATTCTGTTCTCGACATACTTACAGAACTAGACGATAACATACTTACGAATTTAAACAACATCTTCTTTCTTGCTCTTATTCTTCATCGAGAGGAAGGAGTAGGAGGAGAAGGTAATACCTAACCTAAAATAAAAGAATGTGCCAATTCTACATTATTTATTTACATCTTGTATGTACAAGTTTTATCTCGAATCATTTTACCCTAGTGATGTTTGCGAACTTCTCGATGCAATTCTTGTATGTACAAGTATAAACTTGCCGTACTACGCTCTCAGCGTACCTCTCCCTACAATATGTACAGTGAATTGTGATGTAAGACAGCGTAACGTAAGTACACACCTCTAGCATAATGTTCACACACACATCTGCTTTATGTAAAGTAGTACTTATCAATACTACTATGCCCCCAAGCTAGAGTGTTGGTAGAATTTGGAATGACAAACCGTTTGCAATCATCACTATTAAGGGCTACCTTACTAATTAAATGAGTGTACAACTGGTGCTTCTTGCTTCTAATGACGGACATTTGCTTATGCAAAACAGGTGGATTACTTTTAATGCAATTGTTATAGTTTTCAAAACTTAGCTGATTCTGAACGACATTCTTTTTAACCCCCTTCAATCTCTTTATTTGTAATTCATTTAAGAGTTTTATGCAATATGACTTGGATTTAGTACCTACAAATGAATCGATAATATTCCCAGCACATTCATCTTTCATTTTACCTAGAACCTTTTTGTTCACTAGCGGTAGATGATATTGATTATTTGCAGGATAGTTACTTGTATCAAACCTACCCAAGTCTGGCTTTATATCATTGTAATAGTCATCAGTTTTGATTTGATAAATAAACGAATCGGTATCTGTGTAGAGCAATTGCGCATTATGCGCGTACTTCTTCATCATATAATCGTAATGGAATTCATACATGAGTGTTTTAGCCAATTCAAGTACTGCAAAGCCGACGTAGGTAGGTTTGTCATACTTAACCTTAACACGATTCATCTGTATAATAACTAAATTCTCATGTATGATGGTGCAGCTGTGGAAATTTGGTTTACTTATTAAATAGTTAGCACAATACCTTTTCTGAATATTTTCCCAGTTAGTAATCAATTTCACATCAACGCGTTTGTCAACATTTTCCATAGTCTTACCAAACACACTGTTATTCATGAGCTTGTAAAAAATCTTTTTCAAACTCGTTAACCGCATTCGTTCTTAAATTATTGTTCAGATCGATATATGGCTTTAGCCACGGTGACTGATTAAATTCTAGTACGCGATGAATTTTAGATAACTTCAAACCATGCTGCAAACACTGTTTTAAATTTCGGTAATGAATGATATACTTAAATTTATCGCACAAATTAGCAATTAGCATTTTCGTCGTTGATGCGATGTACGGGGGCTTCATATTTTCAGGGCAGAACGGTAGGTCATTATGAGAAGTGTGTAACTCTTTAGGATACTGTAAGTCAACTTCGAGGAAATAGACTTTATCAGCTTCATCGCCTAGGGCGTGCAGCTGTAAAGCATCAATTTCGCACTGCGTTAGCCAGCGGAAACCACTCACCGGTAGATGCTGACTCATCGCCCACCCATACTGATTATTAGCATCGAGATAAACGATATACTGAGATTCCTGACTAGAATCGAAACTCGGCATGTACTTATTATTTGCCTTGGAATACCGCCCGCTGCACTGACTTAGACCGCCTCGAATAGATGATTTTATAAAGTGCACCATATCAGTATCAGTTAGCAGTTCCAAATTCACCTGCGTGTACTTTAACATCGCGTCCCAACTTAACCCAGTTGCAGTAAAATCCTGACATGGGTCAAGGCTGTAGGTTTTCTTGCAAACACAGCGAAAATTTTCAAAAACATCAGCTAACAAAAGTACATCCGTCTTTAAATATAAATCGGAGTATTCACCCAGCGTTTGAATGTGGAACTGCTCCCAGATATGTTGTGCATGTAAATAGTCATCATCACTAATATCTGCTGAATTCAGCGAGCTGTAAAAGGATTGTTTCGATGGTAAGGCACGTTCTTCGAGGCGTTCTAAGCAGTCAAGATATTCATAACAAAAAACACCCTTACGCCGAAGTAAATTAAACTGCGCTTCTTCGGGAAAAACGCGTCGAATTTCCGTAAATTGTTCAGGCTGTAAATGACTAGAAAGTTTATCGAGGCTACTCGCCATAAAGCGAAACGAGTCAAGGAATCTCAGTTTTATAGAATGCTCAGCATCTACTTTTACAGACTTTGCAAACGCAATGTACCGCTCTTTATTCTGAGGGATTATATCTACTTTTTTTATCTGAAGCTCCAAATTGTGAAATGATGAAATGAGAGTCGTAACCAGATAAGTTATGAAAAATTACAGGGATAAATTTAGGAACTCTATACTTAAGATTACAGCTATAATGAGCGGCACATCTGTAGAAACCAGTTAAATGATCATGATCAAAAACTTTAGGGTCATTTTCGGAAAATTCCCCATCACAAATGCTACACTTTGTAGCACATTCATGACTATTTAACTGAATTTCGGTGAGTGGCTTCATAGGAATATTACTATTTAGAATACGACCAAGACGAACTGCATCATTTTCAAGTCTTTCTAAAAATACTTTAGCAGCATCATGTCCTCGATACAGCTCTAACTTGTTAAGCGTACTATCGTAACTACACTTGATGTAATACGCAAAGCTATACGGGACATGCATGTGCGTAGTAATAGTGAAAGAGTTGTCAGGATTAGGCGAGCATGTGTTGCATGGCGTGAGGATAGCTTCAAAGTCTGCATAAATCACGAACGGTACCCACATCTGCTTGTGAAAATTTGTAAATTTTAAAACATTATTGCCTGTAGTAGGTATCTCTGTACGTACATGATTGCAGTCATTCTTGGAATGCTTCGTTAACTGATCTTCAGTTCTAAAATACTGCAAGCATTCATCACATAGCCACTTTTTACACTTATCTTTTGACAACTGACTACTAACAAGTCTACTCAGATTTTTAATCCAGCAAAAGTGGCTATTCTCACTGTTTTCAATATAGAGTAAGTTAACATGAGTACTCTTCTTATGACATGTATAATACAGAGGACCTTCTACAGACTTTTTCTCTACACCATACACATTAATGCTAATGTTATTTAGTTTCTCAAAGCGCTTAATATCCTTTATCTGCACAGGAAATTCTATACTATCGAAATTTAGTTGCGTTGAATAGTGTGGATACGATGATGTTCTATTCGCTACATTCCGTTTCACAGGATTTAAAGCCGACATCACCGCCCATGCAAAGCATGCTTCGTCATTGTTTTGGATGTTTACAACAGCTTCTTTTCGCTGAATCCATGTCGGCAGCTCGATGTACGATGAACCTCGCATGGGATTGTACTTATTGATGTTAACTTCTAGATACATTATTTCAACTAAAGCCCACCCTGATTCCTTTTCTTGAAATTCCTCGCTCTTAGTTGAAATAATGTTAGAGACATCCCTAAGTACATCACCAAAATTAGTCGACTGACTTATGACAAAATTCTTCGTATTAAATGATTTAATGTCCGTTATTTCGGATTCATCCGTGCTTTTAATGTACAAGGCGAAAAGTTCAAAATTAACTTTAAATAAATTATGATTGGACAAAGATTTAGCAAGAAGCTGTTGTACATCCAGTTGAATGCAATTTAAAAAGTTTGAAGTGCTCTGAAACTTTTGACAGGTGCGAATTCTGTAACTAGCAATCCTACTTTTAAATGCTGTATTAATTTCCTCGATGTTTGCGTTACTACCACTTCTACACACATTATTTTTATGTGCATTACTCCGTAAGTGTCCCTGAAAATGCGAAGATGGTACATCAGTGGTACAGTGCTCGCAGTGAATAGTTTGAAGTTCATGATTTTTTCTAGGTTTTTTACTACTAGTACTTTCTACAGCTACATCAGTAGCTGCACGCTTTTTCCCTACTACTACCTGAGGGCAAGTAGATATTTGATGTACCTCTACTAAGTGAGCCTCGTATCGCTCTACGTTAGCGAAATACACAGTACAAACTTTACATAAAGCAGATGTTATGCTAGGGTGTTTTGATTTCATATGGCGCATGAAGTTATCTCGCCTTGTAAACGTTACATTACATTCCTCACAGCAGGGAAACATCTGAAAAGAGAACAACCAATAGAGATTAGGCGAAAGTTACGATGTTCGGAAGAAACCAAGTTTCAACGTATAGAGGTCGGACATGGCTGTGAGTTTGAAATTATAAGATTAACCTCTTCTATAGCATGAGGATTGAAGAGAACGACTATTTATGAATAGACTAAAGTTACGATGTTTTAGAAGAAACCAAGTTTCAATGTATAGAGGTCGGACATAGCTATGTGTGTTTGAAATTATAAGATTAACCTCGTCTATAGCATGAGGATTGAAGAGAACGACTATTTATCAATAGACTAAAGTTACGATGTTCGGAAGAAACCAAGTTTCAATGTATAGAGATCGTACATTGCTGTGAGTTTGAAATTATAAGATTAACCTCGTCTATAGCATGAGGATTGAAGAGAACAACTATTTATGATTAGCTTAAAGTTAAGATGTTCGGAAGAAACCAAGTTTCAACGTATAGAGGTCGGACATTGCTGTGAGTTTGAAATTATAAGATTAACCTCTTCTATGACATGCAGATTAAAGAAGATATCTATTTATCAATAGACTAAAGTTACAATGTTCGGAAGAAACCAAGTTTCAGCCTGTTGAGTTCAGACATAGCTATGTGTGTGTTTGAAATTATAAAATTAACCTCGTCTATAGCATGAGGATTGAAGAGAACGACTATTTATCAATAGATAAAAGTTACGATGTTTTAGAAGAAACCAAGTTTCGGCCTGTTGAGGACAGACATAGCTATGTGTGTGTTTGAAATTATAAAATTAACCTCGTCTATAGTATGAAGATTGAAGAGAACGACTATTTATCAATAGATCAAAGTTACGATGTTCGGAAGAAACCAAGTTTCAGCCTGTTGAGATCAGACATAGCTATGTGTGTGTTTGAAATTATAAAATTAACCTCGTCTATAGCATGAGGATTGAAGAGAACGACTATTTATCAATAGATCGAAGTTACGATGTTTTAGAAGAAACCAAGTTTCAGCCTGTTGAGGTCAGACATAGCTATGTGTGTGTTTGAAATTATAAAATTAACCTCGTCTATAGCATGAGGATTGAAGAGAACGACTATTTATCAATAGATCGAAGTTACGATGTTTTAGAAGAAACCAAGTTTCAGCCTGTTGAGGTCAGACATAGTATGTGTGTGTTTGAAATTATAAAATTAACCTCGTCTATAGCATGAGGATTGAAGAGAACGACTATTTATCAATAGACTAAAGTTACGATGTTTTAGAAGAAACCAAGTTTCAGCCTGCTGAGGTCAGACATAGCTATGTGTGTGTTTGAAATTATAAAATTAACCTCGTCTATAGCATGAATATTGAAGAGAACGACTATTTATCAATAGACTAATGTTACGATGTTTTAGAAGAAACCAAGTTTCAGCCTGCTGAGGTAAGACATAGCTATATGCGTGTTTGAAATTATAAATTTAACCTCGTCTATAGCATGAGGATTAAATAAAATGACTATTTATCAATAGACTAAAGTTACGATGTTTTAGAAGAAACCAAGTTTCAACGAATAGAGGTCAGACATACCTTAAAATCTTCGCGCTGCAAACTGTTACTCGGATAAATAAAATGCGTGCGTTCAAGCCTGAAACTCGAATGATAATATTCTTGTCGCACCTAAAAAAGAAGAAGAAACATATATGAATGTAGAGTAGGGTACATCAGCTAGCCTAGCTATCTTTACAACTCAAAGTTCGAAAACATACCTTAAAAATGCACGTGTTGCAGACTGTTACTCGGATGAATAAAATTCGTACTTTCAAGCCTGTAACTCGAATGATAATATTCTGGTCGTATCTAAAAAGAAAAAGAACAAACATATATGAATGTAGTGTAGGGTACATCAGCTAACCTAGCTATCTTTACAACTCAAAGTTCGAAAACATACCTTAAAAATGCATGTGCTGCAGGCTGTTACTCGGATAAATAAAATGCGTACGTTCAAGCCTGAAACTCGAATGATAATATTCTGGTCGAATCTAAAAAGAAAAGAACAAACATATATGAATGTAGTGTAGGGTACATCAGCTAACCTAGCTATCTTTACAACTCAAAGTTCGAAAACATACTTTAAAAATGCACGTGCTGCAGACTGTTACTCGGATGAATAAAATGCGTTCTTTCAAGCCTGTAACTCGAACGGTACCTAAAAAAGAAAAGAACAAACATATATGAATGTAGATGTCTATTACCTAGCGTAGAAGTTGCTTTGCAAACAGTAACTAACAGTTCTGACTTACCTTAAGATAAAGGCTGAAGCATAATATTCACAGCAGACAGTACTTAGACGGGAGATGTGTACGTAATAAACGCATACAGAGAACTGTGAGCGCTTCACGCAGACTGCAGCGAGTCATTATGCTGCTTGTTACCAAGCGGATGTGAAAATCGCTGACAACTGCAGTACAGTCGGAACTAAATGTTTATGCAGCAAGAGCTCTCCTGAAGGTCTTACACTGAGTCCCGCAGGCTGACGTATTTAAGCCGGAATCGAACCTCCTGTTGAGGTCGAGGTGTCAGAATTTAAGAGTTCTGCAGTGGATCGAGCCTTGGAAAGTTAGCGTGCGATCCTCGACTTCTGGACTTAAATGGGAGGGTACTAAGCCACATCCGCGGTATTCCTTACCTGTAGGCACTTAAAAGTATTGAGCTAAAACTACATTTAGCTAGATCATGTAATTACACGTTATGACGATCGCGCAGGCCCCTCGCCTAGCATTTGCTATTTTTTACGGCTTCCAACAGTAGGAGATCGAACCCGCTATCTTCCGAAGTAGCGAGAATGATTGAAGAGTGTTGAGGGTGATTCATTTATCGGATGGAGGTGATAAGCCTTGTGCAGGCTTCTTCGGTAGGAGTAGGCTATGTGCCGGTACCGGGATATCTAGTTATTAAACCCGCTACAACTGATTTGTCGCGTATACTGCGATTTAAAATCCTAGTCAGGAAGGGTAACCGGTCGTAAAACTATGGTGTATGATCTAAGAGGC
Source organism: Anabrus simplex (assembly GCF_040414725.1). Lineage (NCBI taxonomy): Eukaryota > Metazoa > Arthropoda > Insecta > Orthoptera > Tettigoniidae > Anabrus > Anabrus simplex. The sequence goes on from NC_090279.1 coordinate 40,147,966, forward strand.
GGGGTGTGCAAAAAAGCCAGCATTAAGTAAGGGCTGTTGATAGGGGGCGGCGTTAAATCTTGTGCAGACTCCTTCGAAAATGATTGTGAGTACAAGATGTTGATGGTGATTCATCTGTCGGATGGAGGCGATAAGCTGTGTGCAGGCTGAGGGCGTGCAAAAAGCCAGCATTAAGTACGGGCTGTTGATAGGGGGCGTTAAATCTTGTGTAGGCTCCTTCGAAAATGATTGTGAGTACAAGACGTTGATGGTGATTCATCTGTCGGATGGAGGCAATAAGCCTTGTGCAGGCTTCTTGGGTAGGAGTAGGCTATGTGCCGGTACCGGGATATCTAGTTATAAAACCCGCTATAACAAATTTATCACGTATGCTGCGATTTAAAATCCTAGTCAGGAAGGGTAACCGGTCGTAAAACTATGGTGTATGATCTAAGAGGCGGGGTGTGCAAAAAAGCTAGCATTAAGTAAGGGCTGTTGGTGGGGACGTTAAACCTTATGCAGACTCCTTCGAAAATGATTGTGAGTACAAGAGTGTTGAGGGTGATTCATTTGTCGGATGGAGGCGTTAAGCTGTGTGGAGGCTTCTTCGGTAGGAGTAGGCTATGTGATGGCACCGAGTTTTACCCTCTCCCTACGGTAGAATATTACATTCTTAGGTAGTTTCGAGGGCATGCAAAAAGCCAGCATTAAGTAAGGGCTGTTGATGGAGGGGTGTTAAACCTTGTACAGGCTCCTTCAACAGGAGTAGCCTACATGCCGGCGCCGTGCAGGCTCTTTCGATAGGAGTGGGCTATATGCTGGCACTGTGTTTTAACCTCTCCGTACAATCAGGATATTTTATGTTAGGAACTTACACGAGCTACGTGAGTTACAAGTGGCTTATCAGCACACAGTGTCTTCGTTCAAGGTTACTACAGCCGGAAGATGCGTGTACAATTTCAGCCAACACATACATTCCGCACCTCCCTCTGAATGACTGCGCCGATACAACTTCAACGATAGTGTTCTATGCAGTAGAACAAAAAATGTAACCCATAACCAGTTCCTAAAGCTTAAAACTGTAAATGTTTGAAGCTCCTGTTTTTACAGCTAGATGTGGTTCCTAACGTAGCAGGGCTGGGATTAAAAATTTGTTTTAAAGCCGAGTGCCTCCTCCTGACGCAAGAGTTTAAATCGCAAGCATTTGTTTTACGACCGGTTGCCCTTCCTGACGCGAGATTTTAAATCACAAGAATCCGTTTTACAACAGGATGCCCTTCTAGGATTTTAAAAAGCAGTATCTAGCCTCTTACATCATACACTATTGTTATACGGTACGGCCGGTTGCCCCTCCTGACGCGAGATTTTAAATCACAAGAATCTGTCTTACAACTGGATACTCTCCTAGGATTTTAAATAGCAGTATCTAGCCTCTTACATCATACAGTATTGTTTTCGACCGGTTGCCCTTCCTGACGTCAAAGAACTGGGATTAAGAATCTGTTTTACAACTAGATGCTCTTTTTAACACGAGAATCAGGGTTTTACAGCTAGATGCTCTTCTTAGATTTTAAATCGCTGTATCACGAACTATTGTTTTACTGCCGGATGCCCTTCCTGACGCAAAACTAAGATTTTAAATCGCAAGAATTTGTTTTAAGACTAGTTGCCCTTCCTGACGCAAAACTGGCAGTATCTAACCTCTTACATCATACACTATTGTTTTCGACCGGTTGCCCTTCCTGACGTCAAAGAACTGGGATTAAGAATCTGTTTTACAACTAGATGCTCTTTTTAACACGAGAATCGGGGTTTTACAGCTAGATGCACTTCTTAGATTTTAAATCGCTGAATCATGAACTATTGTTTAAAGTCGGATGCCCTTCCTGACGCAAAGTTAAGATTTTAAATCGCAAGAATTTGTTTTAAGACTAGTTGCCCTTCCTGACGCAAAACTGGCAGTATCTAGCCTCTTACATCATACAGTATTGTTTTCGACCGGTTGCCCTTCCTGACGTCAAAGAACTGGGATTAAGAATCTGTTTTACAACTAGATGCTCTTTTAAACACGAGAATCGGGGTTTTACAGCTAGATGTTCAAAGCAGTATCTAGCCTCTTACATCATACACTATTGTTTCACGGTATGGCTGGTTGCCCTTCCTGACGCTGAAAGACCGGGATTTAGCCAGTTACCCTTCCTGATACAACAAGACTAGAATTTTTTTTTGACTGCACTTGGCTAGAAATAGCCACACGAAATTATTATATAGAAAGAGAATTGCTGGGCGGTTGACAGCTGACGCAAGAGTGCGGCACGGTGATTAAAGATGGCGGATGACAGCTGTTAAAAAAGCATATTGATTTGTTTCCAAACAAGAGCACGTGGAATTTGCCGCCACCACATTTCAACTAAAGATTGCAGCACTGTTCTCTCTGGATTAAAGATGGCGGATGACAGCTGTCAGAAAAGCATACAGGTTTGTAAAGCACGTGGAATTTACCGCCACCACATTTCAAAGGTAAGTAGCTAAAGAGGGCAGCACGGTGATTAAAGATGGCGGTTGACAGCTGTCAAAAAAGCATGTTGATTTGTTTCCAAACAAGAGCACGTGGAATTTGCCGCCACCGCATTTCAACTAAATATTGCAGCACTGTTCTCTCTGGATTAAAGATGGTGGATGATAGCTGTCAAAAAAAGCACATGGCTTTGTTTCCAAACAAGAGCACGTGGAATTTACCGCCACCACATTTCAACAAAAGTTTGCAGCACTGTTCTCTCTGGATTAAAGATGGCGGATGACAGCTGTCAGAAAAGCATATAGGTTTGTTTTCAAACAAGAGCACGTGGAATTTGCCGCCACCACATAGAGGGCAGCACTGTTCTCTCTGGATTAAAGATGGCGGATGACAGCTGTCAGAAAAGCATATAGGTTTGTAAAGCACGTGGAATTTACCGCCACCACATTTCAAAGGTAAGTAGCTAAAGAGGGCAGCACGGTGCTCAAAGATGGCTGCTATCAAAAAGCATTTTTCAAATTATCCGCCACCACAAAGAGGGCAGCACTGTGCTCTATAGGTTAAGGATGGCGTATGACAGCTGCACGTGGCTTTGTTTACCTCGCGCTAGTTAGGTTACCCGTCAAGATGGCAGCACTGCCGATGACAGGTGACGAATTTGCAGCTACTGAGATAAAGAGGGCAGCACAGTGCTCTGTGGTTTAAAGATGGCGGATGACAGCTGTCAAAAAAGCACGTGGCTGTCAAAAAGCACGTGGCTTTTTTTAACACACGCTAGTTAGGTTAAGTTGGCACTACTGAGGTTTAGGCCCGTCAAGATGGCAGTACTGAGGTTAGCGATGCGTTGTTGTCTGTCAAAAAGCACGTGGCTGTCAAAAAACACGTGGCTTTGTTTACCTCGCGCTAGTTAGGTTAAGTTGGCACTACTGAGGTTTAGGCCAGTCAAGATGGCAGCAGTGAGGTTAGCGATGCGTTGTTGTCGATGACAGCTGTCAAAAAGCACGTGGCTTTGTTTACAAATTCAAATCTCGCGCCAAAATTCAAATCTGCCGCCAAAATTCAAATTTCCCGCCAGAATTCAAATTTCCCGCGGGAGGAGGTGCCCGAACCCGGTTATTATACTACTACAGACAGCAAACATATTACGACAATGCACTGGCAAAACCAGCAGGTTGTTAGTATCAGGGGAAGCTTCGCAAACCGCACGACAACTCTGACGAGCGGTGGCCTACCCAACAAATTATTACATATAGTATTAACATGGATGTGTTTCTGGGCGGGCGGTCTATGTGAAATTAGTGTGGACGAAAAACAGACACCATAACCAGGCAACCACACCGTACGTCATATGGATGGAAGGTCGACGCCATTATGGTGGACAGAAAGGCATATTTCGGAAAATGCGCGTAAAGCGGCGAATATTCTTGGCTTTGAACATTTAAGCGCATCGAATGGCTGGGGAATAAAACACAGTTAGTGATGAAACTACAGAAGAGAAAATTACAAAAATTGCAATTTAAATGGAAATGGGCTGTTTTTCAATGTGTTGCCCAGCAAGACTTTGGCATTCAAAGGGAAGTCTTACAGTGATGTGAGAGACGCCATCACGTTTTGATAGGGAAATCGAAAAAGCCTCGTTGCTTCATGAGTGTACGCCTATGATGCCAGTCATACAGTTTGGACGACATCAGACCTTTTTCGACAGCACTTAGTGGCTTTGGATTCAAAATGTGTGCGCAAAATAGGAAGGCCCTTCTTTTCATCGACAGTGGTGCTGCACATCTTGTGGATGTTAATTTCAGGAACACGCAGTTAGAATTTCTGCCTGTTAACTGCACACGTAAGCTGCGGCCTCTTTAAGTCATTCTAGAGGAAGAACCTGGTGCAGTGTATTTTATTCCTTATTTTGAGTTTCAGTCTTGGATGCGCTTTACTTTATTGCAAAGACTTGGAAAGTTGTGAAGCACACTACAATTTCAACTCTTGCCTGCCATTGAAAGAAGAAGAAGAAGGAAGCCTGCTTCCTTATATATGGAGAATGTTGCAGTCAAACTGCACTGCTGAGGACATTCATTCGGGTGGATGATTCTGTGATAACTGCAGAGGAAATAAGTGTGGGGGTGTCGGTTGCTTAACAAGAAGAAGAGCACAGTGAAGTGATTCGTACCGGTACTGAGGCAAATGCTGCAGTGGACGTAGATATCTGCCATCTATCCAGGGGCGTAAAAATAATTTTCATATGATATATTTAATTTGAAAACAAATAGAGGACATTAGAGCTAAGAAGTGTAAGCTGAAATAATTCCTGGTCTATTTCGGTAGCAAGAAGTGTTTGTGTAGTTTTCCAACTGGAATAAATATGAGTTACTATTGTTAATAAGTACAGTAATAGTAAATAAAATATTTCATCAAGAGAGAATAGTTATTGCCTGATAGATAGAACCCCAGATTAAAATTATATACTCTACTACATAACATTCTGGTGGTCAGTGGATGAGTGGAATTACAAAGGCAGTGTAATGTCAACAGTTAACTTACTCTGGACCTTTATTTGAGGTAAGTACTCTAACAGGGTTAAGATTAAAACACCGTAAATTAATATTATGCCTTTGTGTAACGTTTACGTCCATTTCCAGGGCTTTTTACCACAGTATAGAAGTTATTTGCCACCATTTCTACTTTCCCCCACGTTTACACCAGTACTCCTTGGGTGCCTAGAAAAGTGTACGTTTCTTCCCTAGAACTTCTATCTTCACATTTCGATTTAACCGTGCCTATTTTTGACTTTTTAATTTTCCAGTATATTTTCCTATCTTTGGTTTTGTAACAAGTTTTTTTTAAATATTCTTAAGGTCTCCCCTATTTTCCATTGTTTTGAGAATTTCCAGTCATCTGTTCCTTTGTCTTATTAATGGAGTCACGTGCGAGATGTCCTTGTGCAGCAATTTTTGCTATATTTTACATCTGCCTTCGTTCTTTTTCCATTTCGGGGAGGATATGATTTTTTTACTTGAATAACTGATTTTTACCACAGGTTGATTTTGATTTCATTATCCTTCACTAAATTCTTGTCGATGTCACTGGATGTTATCAGTATTACTTGTACCAACAACTCGCGTGTGATGTGTTCTAACAGAGAGGAATCTGTTCTGAAAACTTCTATTAACCAAGGTAAGATCTACTTTATTCCACATATAGAGTTCAAGAAAATGCAACATGAAGAGTGTATTTGTTGCTACAAGCTGATAAGCATCACAAAACTCTTATGAAGTGGTCACCTCGACCCATTTCAGGAGGATCAACTAGATCTTTGTATTTTCCATGGTCAACCTTTGCATTAAAATTGCTCATTATTATTCCCATGAGTAATTCTCTCATTGGTTTATCTCTGTTGCATTCAATAGATTGTAGGTTCCAGGTTGCTATCTGCACCAATGAAAGAATGCGTCCAATAATACAGTGAAGGAATACATGTTTGATTGTAGCATTCGGGATATAGTTATTGTCAGCCCTGGAGATGATTCTGTTTGGTTTCTCATTCTCACACCAGCCAATTACCAGGGCTGAGCTCAATTTAAGACAAAAGCGGCTACCTTATCTGTAGTGCCTATTCGCTTTTCACCCCTTTGTCGCTGGGAATCTATTTGAGTTATTGCGGTATTATTGGCAGATAGAAAATAAAAGGTGAAATTCAAGGCTACTGTCAGATCTTGATGCTCAGAATATCTTGTGCTCTCTTGTACACGACAGCACATAGTGTGTCTTCTGTTGTTCTGTCTTAATATAATTAACAAACGTCTTTGTGTGTGTGTGTGTGTGTGTGTGTGTGTGTGTGTGTGTGTGTGTTTGTTTGTGTGTGTGAGGAAATGAGTTGCTTCACGTCTCTACCTAAACCACAGGATCTATTTCAGCAAAGTTTGTTACACATAATACCATCTAGGAAAGAATACTGTGAGGGCTAAGTCACCTGTAACAAACCTGCGGTCAGTAGGGGTGGAGTAATTTGTGAAAATAATTGAAAATACTGTAGAATACAATAGCTAAGTCCAGTCCGAGCCCCCAAGAACATGGAGTGAAGGGGAAAATGTCCAAACTGACCCGAGATTAGTGTTAACTCCAGTTTCTGTGGTCCCTATCTTTATTATTGACAGTACCAATAACAGTTGGAATTGTGTACATACAGTATGTATTGTGCTACATGTCAATATATATCATTATCAATTAATTTAATTGTTAATTATTTGAAAGGATGAACTATTTCCTAGACGAAACGAGCTGCCACAAAAGCAAAGTTTAGGAAACCAGAAACAGAATAATTTAATCTTTAAAATTAAAAATATAGTATTAACATTAAGACTAAAATTAAAACATTGAAGAATATCAGTCACTGTCACTATACGGAAATCTGAACTAATTCCCATCATACATAATTAACAGGTCGTAACAATCCTAAAAGTAAGCATTAAATGGCCGGGCTGAGTGGCTCAGGCGGTTTAGACGCTGGCATTCTGACCCCAACGTGGCAGGTTCGATCTCGGATCAGGTCGGTGGTATTTGAAGGTGTTCAGACACGTCAGCCTCGTGTCGGTAGATTTACTGACACGCAAATGATTTTCTGTGGGTCAAAATAATGGCACCTCGGCATCTTCGAAAACAGTAAAAGTAGTTAGTGGGATATAAAGCAAGTAACATTATATAAATAAATGATATACCCGGGAAACATCGAGAAATAGAGGTAGTTTAACGCTTGTATACCAACACGTCGTAAAATTTACGAGGCAGTTTGGCAACATAGCCTGCTGCTCGAAAACCGGAAGTTTCTGTGCGCTGAATACCTTGCTACCTTCAGTTGGAAGAGGACTACATTGCTGGACGTGTTTATCCGTGGTCCCGGTTGTTTTGAATGTAGAATTTTACAAGTGTAATAATAAAATTACGACATATTAGTATTATTGCAAGTTTTTGTTGTTCGCGATTTAAATGACATTTCCTTCGCTTTTCTGTGTAGCGTCGTGAATAGAATAGAGTTTTCTTGAAAACAGTGCTAAATCAACTCCATGTGATTCTCTAGTGTGCCTACCGCGTTTCAGAATAATGACGACCAATTTCTGTGGACACTGTCACCGCGCTGTTTGTGCCCAACATAGTCATTCAGATGACAGAACACAGCCGACAAATCGAAGCAAAAAGAGCCGAAATTTTTGAAGAGTTCTATGCATCAGATGCCATGATAGAAGTTGGATGGGTCCTAACCAGAAAATAAGAAGCGCCATCACACGTCTACCTGTCCACAGATTTCACCATCAATCAATACTGATCTGCATTTAGGGCAGTCGCCCTGGTGGCAGATTCCCTATCTGTTGTTTTCCTAGCCTTTTCCTAAATGATTTCAAAGAAATTGGAAATTTATTGTACATCTCCCTTTGGTAAGTTATTCCAATCCCTAACTCCCCTTCCTATAAACGAATGTTTGCCCCAGTTTGTCCTCTTGAATTCCAACTTTATCTTCATATTGTGATCTTTCCTACTTTTCTAAACGCCACTCAAACTTACTCGTCTACTAATGTCATTCCACGCAATCTCTCCGCTGACAGCTTGGAACAGTGCAATGTGCTGTGTTTTGTGTGACAATTGAACAATCAAATCAAGCTTACTGTTGTTAAATTTTAACTTTATACTTCTTGAGACTGCTTACATTGCCGGTACATTAATTACACAAGTTTTTAAAATTTTGTATCATCATAAAGTTTAAATGAAAAGAATCGTAATTTTTTCGAGTGATTAGTATTGACGTAACTCCTAGCTGACGTTCGTATTCTAGGGTTAATATTAAATGTGTGGCATTCAAAATGGCAGGTGAAGGCTCTACACTACAAATAAATTCAATGTTTAAATCATCAACTTAGCGTGTAATGCTTTTTTTGTTTCTTTCTTTGTTCACAACGTGGCTACGGTGCCACTCAACTGACGTAGTAAGTTTCTAGAAATTATAATATGGTTGCCATGTCTGTGGCACTTCGTAAGTGAATGAGTATCTCTTCAGGTAATTCTTATGGTGGCCAGTGTCACTAAATTTGACCCCATGTAACACGGTTCTTAGGAGGACTATCTGTTAATTTGTGGTGTTGTTGTGTGTTCCAGATTCGGTGCGAACTGTGGGCGGCACTCTATGGATCACTGGGAGAACATGTGGAGATGAGGGAATTGCAGCTGAGAGAAGACACCAGAGTGGTGGAAGAATTGGGGAGGAGACAGAGAAAAGCCTGAGGTTGTGGGAAGAAGTAGTCAAAAAGAGGGCAAAGGTGATAGAGCAAAGGGAGGAGGCATTTGAGAAGGAAGTAAAGGCTGTTGAGAAATCATGTAAGGACAGATAATAGGAGGTCGTTAGAGCATGCAGGGGGAGGGAGAAGGAAGTGGATAGAGTACGTAAGAACAGAGAAGAGGAAGTGGAGGGAGCATGTAAGGACAAAGAGGAGCTTGTTGAGCAGTGTGAGTTGTGAGATGAGAGGTACATCAGTGTGGTGAATTTCCTTCTTGCAAGAAATCCCTGTGTGGACTGGAAGCGCATCGCATTGAACCATGCTGCAGAGAGGAGGCAGCTACATGTCGCGAGTGCTTTGGTAGAGGAAGAGAAAAATCATGGTCGAGAGGACTGTCTCTCCTTTGGAAGGAGTTTCATAGATGTGAATATTGGCTCCCAGAGCCAAGGAGTGCCTGCGCTGGTCTTGACAGCCAGAGAGGGCCACATAGAGGTGGTGAAGTACCTTGTGGAGGAGGGAGGTACTACTGGAAAGTAGCTGGGTACTGCTCTTGTACAAGCTGCTCGGTGGGGTCTCCTCGATATAGTCAGGTACCTCACCACACTAGACCGCAATAGTCCCAATGTTAAGGCTAATGGTGGTTACATTCCACTACATCTCGCTGCATATGAAGGTCACCTTGAAGTAATAAATTACCTCACCTCACCAGACCGCAATAGTCCCAATGTTAAGGCTAATGGTGGTTACACTCCACTACACGAGGCTGTACGAGCAGGTCACCTTGAAGTAATATATTACCTCACCTCACCAGACCGCAATAGTCCCAATGTTAAGGCTAATGGTGGTTACAATCCTCTACACGAGGCTGTACGAGCAGGTCACCTTGAAGTAATAAAGTACCTCACCAAACTACACCCCACTAGTCTTAATGTCAAGACTGGTGATGGTCTCGCTCCTCTGACCCTTGCTAAACGGTATGGTCACCTTGAGGTGGTACACTTCCTACAGCAGTGCTCACTGAACAAGTAAGTTACTTGGAACACACGACTCTAGTGTGTCTCTCTCTATCGGTCGCTATCTGCGCCTTGGAGGTGGGGAAGAGCCCTTCCTCTTCTCTGGAGGATCAGGGATCCTGCCGGTAACAAAAAATTCTGTGTTGTATCGTGCCCTGGAAGTGGATTGTTGTCTGTGCTAATGTTTGTACCAATGTAAATAAATTGTAAGGTAATAAAACTGTTAAATGTGAGTTAGTGTTGGCCCCAGTCCTATCTCCCTTGTGATTAAATTCGCAGCTCGCTGACTTCTTTGTTCTTAAGGGTTACAGACCATATGACGCTCAGTAACAGGGAGTTGAGTAGATTAAGTGGGGTCCGTAGTAAGTTAGTATAACATAGTATCATTTAATTAAGTGGTTGAAGTTGCTCTACAAGCTGAAGACAGTGTGAATAGTGTGCCATTCCACTATTCCAGCATTTAAGCTCAATCGAATTAAGATGAACGTGATTACTAGTAATGAAATTAGACACAATGAATAAATTATGAAAAATGTCAAGGAAGTTGAGAGCAACGCAAAGTCGGAATGAATAAAATCGCTGTGGCAGCGACCTAGACAAAATAGATATTCGAATTGTTAAGACCAACACTGTTTACAAATCACAAATGGAAAGCTGACCCAAGGGAGTGGACGCGTTACGAGCGAGAAGCTATATCAATCGTATAAAATTACTAAGAACGAGAGAAGAGTTAAGAAATGAGAGCTATTTACAGCGTATTAATAAGCCTGCAAGAGAAGAATATATAAAAATAATATACACGTGAAATAGTCAAATACGCAACTTGTAGATTGATTAGCAGTGGTATAGGAAAAATGGAACGACAAGGCCGTGAATATAAGAGAAGCTATTCAGTATAACGCAGCATAAACTCTAAGCAACTAGTAAAGCCATTCTGTACAAGATAAAATTGAAATATTTGCAGACGTATTGGAGATCTAATAGCAATTGAGATTATACGAAGCAATATTAAGCAGAATCGAGTAGTTAAATTATGTTAGGAGGTTTTGAAAACGTTAATATGCCACAACTGATTTTATCAATGTATTTGTCTTTTCAATCGAGCTTTTGAAGGAAACCATGACTTGCTAAGAAGATTTGAGGTCGACTATCTGGATGATTCCGAGCTGTACCGACATGGCAGAGATGAACCCTGGTACCTAGTGACATCACGATAACCGGCCGAGTAGAATGACCAGAATCCAGAGCTGCGAAGGATGACCAAATGATAGATATCATTCCGGAAAGCGACGGAAGAAGATAAGTTTCTTTAATAAAATGTATATATATCGATAAATAGTAACAAGGTTAGTACATTTGTAGTTACAGCCTACGTATTTAGTGTCTCCAAAATGACTTAAATAACATTAGATTCTCGCGACTGATTTATTTATGGTGATGATATAAGGGAATAGATAGTCTTCATCAGAAATAAGACAAACCCCAGTTAGGGAATGTGATGAAGTGATAACAATGTCTCGATGAGAGCAAAGAATCCCATTTAGTCGTGTTATACCGTACCATATGTGAAGTATTTATAAGTGGAATAATTTTAGGATCTTCGATATGCAATGCCAAGTGATATGATATGTAGAGATTGTTTGTTACAATAATAAATTAGTATAAATGTTAGATATGGATATGATGGTAGACTGAAGATATGTCAATATTATTTAAGAAGATATTGATCCGATACTACGAATATTGAAAAAAATGTTATTCGAGCATCAGATAAGATATATAGGCGAAATGTATGGAAGAATAACATGAAGAGATATGAGATAATATAAGTTATGATGAAGATATAATGATGTTATTTGATGAGAATTAAGAATGTATTGAAGGAATATATAACGTTACGATAAATATGAGATGCAAATGATGTATTTAAAGAGTTAGGAAAGTCTTATTGACGCACAGTAGGATCACATACGTTCATTATGCAGTGACATTGTATTGTGCGTGAATCCATATCATATCTTAAAGGTGACGTCGTTACACCTACATGATATGTTATTATAGATTAAGATCATAGAAAGGAATCCTTAAAATATTGATTGGTTAAGAACATGGATATTTTAATTTGATATTTCTACATTGAAATCATATTTTTCCCAAATAATGATGTCATATGTAGGTTAACATTGATATTATATAACAAGTATAACTGAGAGTAGACATTGCATAGCGTTTTCAAAAATGATTTTCCCTAGCAAGGGACTTAGAATAACTCGCACAATAGGTCATTTATTGATATATTTAGGCATTTTTGAGAATCTTATTACCTTGTTATATACGTCCAATGAATATTTGCGTTTAGGAATAATTAATATAAAATATGATGAACGTTAATCTCATAATTTTAATATGACAGGAGCAGATTTGTGCTGACTAGTGAGGAACTTATCTTTTCCAGAAGCTTACCTTGAAACAAAATCTAAATAATTTAATTTTACTAACGAATATTGTCCTAAGCAAGATTAACGAAAACTGATGTGTAGAATGATCCTTCGTATCAATGTAACCAATAACTTCCCATGCCAAAAAGCGATTTATCATTTTGTTTATGGATATTTTATTTAATATAATCAATAACCCATTTCAATTGTGGTTTTATATATATATATATATATGAACCTAATAGCATGATTAATACAAATAATGTGAGTATAGATGATTAACTAATTTCCAAACTTATTCTCACAATTTCATCTACGTTATTATTTCCTTGAATAAATGATAGTAATTAAGCTTTATATGATGTGTTATTTGAAGTTTTCAGTTATAATGAAGGTCAACTTAGATTTAAGCTGTTGTATTATCGGTTTTCTTGCGATTCCGTGAGATGTCAGATGGAGCCGTCCATCAATCTTGATGACAGATCATTATATAGTGTATCAGTGTTGTCTAAATCCCACGTTAACATATTTATGAAGATAGAGATAATGAACCCTGAAATCTGATCGGGAATCCTTTACGTCGCCTATCCTGGACGCGGGAAGGGCGCAGCAGTCAGTACCGTAGATTATCTAGGTAAGTGGCCTTGAGGAAAGTTGCCGTTGAAGACACTGGTAATGAAGTACTATGTAGCATGATCTCAAACAGATAAGTGGTATTAAGAAGAGAAACTTGAAATACTTTACATAAGTTGCCTTATCACACAGAAGACAATCGAACAATTCTGTCTCCTTTGTTTAATTTTCATGTTTTGACTCCTCACCACTACATTCTCACTTTAAGTAGTGCCTGCATTGAACCCTTGAATTATTTTTTAAACAGGGGTGAAAGTGAAGGTGAAAGCATGTGGCTGTGTTAACAAACAATGAGACAGATTAAGGTCCACTTGTCCCAGTGCGTGAAATGCGATCCTACCAGAGTATAAAATCAGGCTTGAAATTAGAAAAATACCTTTTGTAGCGAGTATCTGGTTTGAAAAGCTATTGTTTCAGTAAACTCGCGTCCTAGCCCTGAAGTGGTGCAGCTCATTTCAGGCAAACTTCCAATGGAGCTGCAAGTATCTTCTTAACAACTTATCTGGAATAAAACCCGAGCTAACCGATACGTTACCTAAGTTTCATTGGAATGGCAGAAGTGGTTTATACATCACACAGGCTGAAAGGAGGGAGCTGTCGCACTGAGCTACGTACAGGATGAAAGCGACCAATGGCATTTCGCCACAAATTAACTATTGTTCCTGTACGAAACTCGAGTGGGTCACTAATTGCATTATGGGATACACGATTCAATATAAATATCTTAACTCTACTTCCAACAAATCATTTGCGAGTCTTCCCTCAAGAAGTGCCTCATATGATTCCTTGATGCATTTAGGAATAACCGTGGTATTGGAAATGGAGGGTGCAACCTTCAGTCAGTCGCCACTGATCTGCACTTAGGGCAGTCACCAGGTGGTGGGTTCACTATTAGATGTTCACTCAGTATTTTCTTAAACAAATCGGACACGTCCCTTGGTACATTATTCCAATCCCTAACTCCTCTTCCTCCAAACGAATGTTTGCTCCAATTTGTCCTCTTGAATTCCAACTTTATCTTAATATTATGTGCAAGATCAGATCAAATCATAACTTGCTCATTGTTTTCCATACGGGCCTCTCTTTACATGTCACTTGAGCACGTTCATATAATACTTGAACGTTAATATCTTGATCGTGGCCATGGAACCTCCAAGGCCGTATTTACATGTGGGCCAATGTGTGTTTACCATCTGTCTTACGTCGCACCGATACGGACAGGGGACCATGGGATAGGGAAGGAAGTGGCTCGGACACTTAGGTTACATTCTGTGGAAAGTGGAAACCACGGGAACAATATTCAGGTTTGCTGACGTGGGGTTAGATCTCATTTGATCCCGACAGCTATGTGGACACTCGCTCAATGGAAATAATTTAGTTCAGCTGTAAGTAAGCAGTGATGGGAAAAGTTCAAAATAAAGTTATGTGGGCTCAATTACAGTTACCTGAGAACAATGACTACTTAATTACTTTTTCAAAATATAATCAGTAATCTTACATTTGCTTCACACAACGCCAGTCTTCAGGGCTCACTGATATTTGTTTAACATGGGGAGGAATAATACCAAAGTCTTAAGGAAAATACATTACTCCATTTAGTGCATTGTATCATAAAGACGTTAAGTGGCTGTCATCGCTACGTGAGACTAAACAGACATTCAAAATGATAGCTCCCGAGCGAAATTAAAATGTCACTTTCGAGTTTTCAGGATAACTTATTCAAATAGGGGAATCGAAATATCTTAATCCGTTCAGTCACGTCTTTGTTCTGGCGGTATTCCCTGCATGTAATGTGTGGCGACTGTAAGAGAGACCAGGGAGCGTGGATTAGTGACCATGAATCCGCTAGCTGAGTCTTGTGTTAGGCTCCTCCACGGTTTGAGGTGCTCGAGTCCTAGGGAGTCCTTCCTTTGTTTTGCTGATATCTTAACTTTTCCAAGTGTCGAATCTTAATCTTTTCCCTCTGATTAGTGTTAATAGAGGATGGTCGTCCAGTTGTATTTCATCTTAGAACAAAAATCTCCACCACCGTCTCGACAACGTAGTACACGATTATCTAAACCGCAACAAGCTGCGAGTAAATGAACGAGTGCTGCGGCTCCAAAGGCACCAAGCTCTCGTTGCGATGTATATCGATTACTACAATTTTCAGAAGTAAATTACGAGTAAAAATTACTAACATTACAAGTAGTTCTAATTCAATTACTTGCCAACTCTGTAAGTAAGGTATTGGTGATCATGACCCAAGCTCATATTACTACGTGTTAACGGTACTGATGTCGGACCTGAGTACAGTTTACAGTATTGTTAAATCCTGATTGTTACAGAGCACTTCATTGGCTGGTAATGCATGTTCTACGGATTTCATCATATTCTTAGGGTTTGTCCCGCAATGGAGCAGGGTCTGCTGATTTTGCAAACCAATCTTCACTTGGTTCTATAAGGGCATTATCTTAAACAAGATGCACATCTCTCATGTCTTCTTGATGGTGATTAACCAACGTTTCCTTGGATGACTACATGGCCTATTTCCAGATGGTGTGATTCGAAGTGCTGTCTGAACAGTAGGCGAACGTTCTGTACGCATTGCGTGGCTATAACACCGAAGTCGGGTCTCACGCATCTTGTCAACAATCAGGACAACTCCCATGATTTTCCGGATTTCTAGGTTGGTGACATGATCTGTTCGGGTCAGTCCAAGTGACCAGCAAAGCATGACATGAAGTGCTTGCTCGTGCTTCACCGTTGCTGGCCAGCATTCAGAGCGACTGGGCGTCAAGAGTCATGTAAACCTTGGACTACAGGTGGATTGGTATCTGACGATCGCAGAGAACAGAAGTAGTTGCCGCCACTTCATGCAGGCCGTATTTACTCGTGCACGGGCGTCTGCAATAGTGTCACACTCAGAGTTGACCAAAGAACCAAGGTACTTAAACTGTTCTACATTATTGAGATCACGGCTATCTCTCTGAATGGTTCCAGTTGTCTGCGGACCGCACTCCATGTTCTCAGTTTTCTTGGTATTGAGTTCTACGGATTTCATTCGACAAAAAGGGTTCCAGTAATATATACCCCTATATGGTCACAAGTTTTTATCTGTGCACTCCCGAGTCCAGCATTTCGGTCGAATGTTCGTTGGCGTCATATCGACGTAACAAAACATAATATATTCACTCTTGCAGACATTACTTCTCTGTGCGCCGATAGTGATCGCTTTGAGTTCATAGATATCTTTGCCGCAAAAAAGTGCGAAGGAAACCTCTCCAGCATTATAACCGACCATTTGCATCCGGGAAATACTAAGTTTGAACCCAAATGTCGGCAGCCCTGAAAATGGTTTCCTACCAGGCAAATGGTTTGGCTGCACCATAATTAAGGTTAGGGCCGCCGTAAAGCTAAATTGTAATAAGAGAAGGTTTATTGACTTTTGAAGTGTTCTATATTTCTTTGTGTTTTACCTCTTTAAATTTTTAAATCTGCTTGCTGGTTATTCAATGCATTGGCTTCTTTTCGGCTACAAAAGTACACTGACTGACAGAGCAAATGCAACACCAAGAACGAGTGGTCAGAACTTTATGCCAATTGCAGGGTAGACTGACGTCACTGAGGTATGCTCATGATGTGAAATGCGCCGCTGTGCTGCGCACGTAGCGAACGATAAATGGGACACGGCGTTGGCGAATGGCCCATTTCGTACCGTGATTTCTCAGCCGACAGTCATTGTAGAACGTGTTGTCGTGTGCCACAGGACACGTGTATAGCTAAGAATGCCAGGCCGCCGTCAACGGAGGCATTTCCAGCAGACAGACGACTGTACGAGGGGTATGGTGATCGGGCTGAGAAGGGCAGGTTGGTCGCTTCGTCAAATCGCAGCCGATACCCATAGGGATGTGTCCACGGTGCAGCGCCTGTGGCGAAGATGGTTGGCGCAGGGACATGTGGCACGTGCGAGGGATCCAGGCGCAGCCCGAGTGACGTCAGCACGCGAGGATCGGCGCATCCGCCGCCAAGCGGTGGCAGCCCCGCACGCCACGTCAACCGCCATTCTTCAGCATCTGCAAGACACCCTGGCTGTTCCAATATCGACCAGAACAATTTCCCGTCGATTGGTTGAAGGAGGCCTGCACTCCCGGCGTCCGCTCAGAAGACTACCATTGACCCCACAGCATAGACGTGCACGCCTGGCATGGTGCCGGGCTAGAGCGACTTGGATGAGGGACTGGCGGAACGTCGTGTTCTCCGATGAGTCACGCTTCTGTTCTGTCAGTGATAGTCACCGCAGACGAGTGTGGCGTCGGCGTGGAGAAAGGTCAAATCCGGCAGTAACTGTGGAGCGCCCTACCGCTAGATAACGCGGCATCATGGTTTGGGGCGCTGTTGCGTATGATTCCACGTCACCTCTAGTGCGTATTTAAGGCACGTTAAATGCCCACCGCTACGTGCAGCATGTGCTGCGGCCGGTGGCACTCCCGTACCTTCAGGGGCTGCCCAATGCTCTGTTTCAGCAGGATAATGCCCGCCCACACACTGCTCGCATCTCCCAACAGGCTCTACGATGTGTACAGATGCTTCCGTGGCCAGCGTACTCTCCGGATCTCTCACCAATCGAACACGTGTGGGATCTCATTGAACGCCGTTTGCAAACTCTGCCCCAGCTTCGTACGGACGACCAACTGTGCCAAATGGTTGACAGAGAATGGAGAACCATCCCTCAGGACACCATCCGCACTCCTATTGACTCTGTACCTCGACGTGTTTCTGCGTGCACCGCCGCTCGCGGTGGTCCTACATCCTACTGAGTCGATGCCGTGCGCATTGTGTAACCTGCATATCGGTTTGAAATAAACATCAATTATTCGTCCGTGCCGTCTCTGTTTTTTCCCCAACTTTCATCCCTTCCGAACCACTCCTCCTTGGTGTTGTATTGTCACTGTCAGTCAGTGTATTAACATTTGATCAATTGGTCTCCCTCCACCATCTTTAGCCCCTTAATTTCCCTTCAAAGCCAACTGAAGCAATCAGTTTTTCCTTCAAAATGTGTGCATCATCAAGGTCATTATTCCCACACAAACTTAATCCAGTATCTCTCCATTTCTGGTTTGATCTACCCCTCTCGCCTCCAGTATGTTTTTGTGACACCGTATTTCAAAGGCATCTGCTCCTCTTCTGTCCCAGATACAGGTAACATTTCACTTCAGCTTAATGGCACACATTAGACGCATATCTTCAAAATCATAAGATGATGATGGTGATGATGACTGGTGTTTATATCGCAGTGACTCAGACAGCTCTCATGGCGACGAAGGAGCAGGAATAAGAAGGAAGCGACCGTGGCCTTTAATGAAGTAGAACCCCGGTGTTTGCCTGATGTGAAAATGGGTAACTACGAAGACACATGATCAGGGCTGCCTAGAGCTGGGTTCGAACCCACCAACTACTATGTACAGATACTTTTCTTTCATGTCAGTTAAGCTTCCAACGTCTCAATTTCGAAGATTCATTACACCTACGGGGTTAATGGAATGTCTTACCTGAGAATTGTTACGTGCCGGCATCGTAGGATAAGACTTAGACCAATTCCTCTGCCAAGCCTCCTGATGTTGCGAGCGGTGGCCTTATTTGAACAAGAAGGCTTCGACCGCTAACTAGGACGATGCTGTGTGCAGGTTAAACAAAAGAAGGAGTAGGATGCAATACTCCTCGCAGGTGAAATGATCCCTTTTAACCCCTGCAAAGTGTAGGAAGATGTGTGGTACCTTATAGAACTCGTGTCGGGGTATCCTGCACTGTCCATTGCAGTGTGCAGTAGATCACAGTTACAAGTAAACCAACGATACTGAATGTTAAGAAACAACGGGCTGCGTCTTGGAACAATGAAGACATGTCAAGAGAAAATAAGGGATTCACGGTGCGTCATGCCTTCCAAGTGAGAATAGAACAGGACTTGACCAATAGACAGGGACGTTAACGCTTGGAGACTGGAAACATTGCCTGGAACAGCTCGGGGTCCCGTGGTTGCTGTCCTGCTCTAAATGACCGCGACATAATTGTTATACGAAGCTAATCTTTTTTAATGCAGTAAAATAAAAAACAGTTAGGCCGGAATGAATCACAATTAATTGGGGTAAGTGTTATTTTTAATTCTGTTTCTGCGAAAAGTTTCTGACAATGAGAATCAGTTAAAATGGAAAAATATTTCGTTATGAATCTAACCTAACCTAACCTAACCTAACCTAAATATGTCTTGTCTCTACTTCGATACGGTTTGCAGACCTAGCCTTTGTGTATTCTTATTGACTTACGGCATATGTGTATGTAATATATTTGCTCATGTGTATTATTACAGCGAGGTTTCGTTTCTTTCTTTTCTCCTTACTAGGTAACATCTGCCACCTGTGCGACTGTCCTATATGCTTCCAGTAATGCTGGATGGTTTGCACACCATTTCCAGAGGTGAAAACCTCCTCTCTCTACTAAATTAATAGTTTCAGACTGCATCCTGTATATTGTCACAGCCGATTACTAGGTCATCAGCATAAAGATCTCTGCGAACAACTTATTCGTCTCTGCGGAACCTCGATTCCTCATCTTCAGCAAGTTGCTTCTGCGATCTGGTAGCTAGGAAGGCTGCTGCTGCTGTACCAAATGTTACAGTTGCCAGTTCATAGTGACAGGGTGGGTCCCTAGGTGGTTCACTCCAGATAATCCGCTGATTGTTCCTATCATCTGCATGAACCATGACTTGCCGATACATTTCAGGAATATCTGCAGTGAAGGCCAAGGTATCTTAGAATAATAAAGTAAGTATCCTCTTGTATTTTCGCTCCAACCATTAATATAACATTAAATGAAATATTGTTAGAAGTTTTAGCAGGTGCATCAAATAAAAGCCTCGTTTTTGCAGTCGAACTACTAAGCTTAGAAACTGGCAGATGGGGTAGATAATAGCTTCCACCTTCATTCTCTGACCTTAACCATATGCCCCATGGCCTCATTCGCGTGAAGAAAGTTACAGTACTCGTGGTTAAGTGAGGGCTGCCTACTGAAACACCGTTCTAGTTTCCCAAAAACTCAGTTTTCTGCTTGACGGGTATCTACCTGTAGTACGCCTAGTGGTATTCTCTGTAAAGTACCTTTCTGTTGCTCTCTCTTCTCTTCTCATGACTGGGGACGTAAGCTCTTCTATTTCCCAGAACTCTTGTAGCTGGGTGTCTAACCTGTCCACTGACTTCAAGAAACCCTTTGATGGTGGTGACCAGCAATGATCCATCCTAGTTCAGTGCCTTAAGGAATAGGATAATGTGGTGGCCGAGTTCATAACATAATGAAAAGGAATGTTCTGCGCCTATTACGAACTCAATGTCACCTGGCGGGAAGAACTTGAGGTCAGAGAGCTTAAGTCAGTGAGCAAGTTCCAATGTTCATGCTGAATGTAGAGCTAACACTCTACCCCACCAAGGGCCAAAGTTATGGATAGTGGAAGCCTTTACCTTTCACCTTTCCAATGTCCCTCATGGCTTGGATGGAGATAATTTTGCTTTTTGCTTTTTAAATACATGTTTATTATATTTGTTTAGAATAGAATAGAATAGATTTATTTATCATCAACAGGTTATTTCCCCAATTAAAGATGATTCAATAAAAGATAATATAAAGCAAATACACCTTAAGTAAATAACACTAATTTCCTAAAATAAAAACCAAATTCAAACTAAATCTAGAGACCATTTTTTATGCATATTTAGAAAACCTTAAATAAATTCAATAAATAAATAAAACTCAATCTCCTTAAATAATTGACATTATTAAACTACATCTAGTAACATTTACATATTTACATATCTTACATATAGGGCCTTACTTTCGTGAGGTCATTAGGGAATATCTGATTTTAGACGGGGGTGAGTGAAAAAGGTCCACTGATTCACCCACCTCATTCAGTGATGTTAGTGCCCTCACAAGCCATGAGTTAGTCCGAGCCACAGTTCTCACTTTAGGCAGATGAAAAATATACCTTTGCCTAGTATTGCGACGAGGAACATGTAATGGAATCAGCTCCAGCAATGTTGAGCAATCCACTCTGTTCGTCAAACACTTATAAAGAAAGAGGGCATTGGCACATCTGCGGCGTGAGTGCAATGTCCTCATGCTCATTGTCTCACAAAAAGACTCGTAATCGGACGAAGAGAGAGAAATACCCAAACTCTTGTAGCTGATCCATTTCATGAACCTTATTTGGACTCTTTCCAAGTTTTGTATTAAATACTGCTGAGAAGGCAGCCACACCTCGCAACAGTATTCTAACGATGGCCTGATTAGAGTGCAAAACAAAGTTTTTAGAGTTCTAGGAGAAACAAATTCGGCACAATTTTTTTCAGAAAGCCAAGTAATTTAAACCCTTTCCTAGAAATCTTGTCTAAATGTTTCTCGAAGGAAAGACCGTAGCAGTTTGAAGCTGTCACACCAAGATCATTTATTTCATTCACACCAGCTATTTGGTTATTGCATAACTTACTGGTTCCAACTTGCGTGAAAATGTAATTGCGTTGCATTTTGAAGTATTCAAACCAAGCAGCCACTTTTCACACCAGTTACTTAGTAGGTTTAAGTCAGACTGTAACAACTTACAGTCCAACTCACCATTGATTACCTTAAAGATCTTTAGATCGTCAGCATAGAGAACGCAATTACTGTGTTGTATAACTGATGTTATATCATTTATGAATATGACAAAGAAAAGAGGGCCAAGTAAAGAGCCTTGGGGGACACCTGAAGTAGGATGGTACGGCTTTGACATAATACCATCAGCTTTTACTACGCAAACTGTATTATTGAGATAGCTTCTAATCCACTCCAAAGCACTTCCTCCTATCCCATATGCTGACAATTTGGTGAGTAGAGCATCATGTTGAACTGAATCAAAGGCTTTGGAGAAGTCCGTATAAACAACATCCACTTGTTGCCTCCTATCCAGAGATTCAGAAATGAAATTGATATACACCACCATATTGGACACAGTAGAGCGTTTCTGTACAAAACCGTGCTGCGCTATATTAATATACTGTGAAAATGAACTGTACAATCTCTTTTACACGATCTTCTCTGCCACCTTTGAAATTAGGGACAATAACACAACAGGCCTATAGTTATCAAACACCATTTTATCTCCTTTCTTGAACACTGGTATGACATAACATTTCTTCCACTCACACGGAAAATACCCTGACGAGAATGACATATGTATTATGATGCTAAGTTGCCTACCTAGCTCAGACGCACATTCTTTCAATACTACTGCGGGTACGTCATCTGGACCACATGATTTGGAGGTATCCAAAGAAGCAAGAATTGAAGATACCTCTGCTGGAGAGGTCACTATTGAAGTTAGGCCTGTATCACACACGGACGAAGCGGATAGATAACACTGTGCGGCAGGTGAGTGATACTTTTCAAAGGTATCTGCAAAACTGTCCAAGATGCTCCTCTTGTCCTGTAATTCTTCGCCGTCCTGAAGCATAGTAGGTGGCAGGCGAGATGACCTCCGTTTGTTGTTTACAAAATTCCAGAAACACTTCGGGTTGGCAGCTAATTTCGATTCCATCGAAGTTATATAGTTTCTGTATTTTATGAGCTGAAGACGCTTAAATTCACCGCGTATGGTCGAAAATTGCACATAATCACAATTATGGCCCGTTTTTTTAAACTTCCTTCTTGCCCTCTCCTTTTCTTTTAATTTATCTATTACCTGAGAGTCGTAGCAGCATGGGTACTTCCGCGTGCTAACTATCCGGGATGGTACAGTGTCTTTTATTACAGCGCGAAGGAAGTCGTAGAAAAGGGTTAACGCCTCGTCAATGGAGGGGGAGTCCTCGATTAAATTCCAGGGACACAACGAAAGGAGATTTCTCATTTGAGGAAAATCGGCCTTAGTCCATGCGAACATTAACTTCCTCTGCGGCACGGGGCGCATAACTCGCGGTAAAGATAGAGTGAATTCTACAGCTCGATGGTCAGAAATAATTACCTTTTCCGTCTCAGAGCAGTCCAAGTGTCCACTGTATTGATCCGATATTAGAACAAGGTCCAGGAAGTTCTCGTTTCTTGTTGGGAAGTGACACATTTGCTTGAGTCCGAATTCACTGACGATTTCAAGAAGTAAGAAGACATCCGCACATCTTTGTTTTATAACGGGACCAGGATTTCAAGCCAAATTTCTGATGTTAAAGTCTCCGCAAACTACAAGAATGTCCTGCGGGTTTAAAACAGCTGTAACGTTGGCCAGTGTTGCTCGAAGATTACTCATCTTAGCAGTCACTTCGTCCGGTGGCAGGTAGCAACACACTATAAACACAGACCTCCCTGATGTTGGGGTGGCCTTGACCACGAGACACTCCCAGTCTCCCGCCAGCTCTGGCCGTGAAACTGGCCTTAGAGCAGATTTCACAGCAACCATAATCCCTCCCCCTCTCAGTTTGCTACTATGGACCTGATGTCTGTCTTGACGAAATACACAGTAATCAGTAGACAACAGTTCATTATCACCAACAGAATCATTTAACCAACTTTCAACTATACAAATACAGTCTTTGCTGGCGTCACTGAAAGCGAGGTTTAAGTCCGTCAAAGAATTACACATGCTCCCTACATTTTGGTAGAAGAAATTCATGCCGCTGTCATGCTGGGGTCCTGGGTTCAGATGTATGTCGCCGGACAAAGCCAATAGAAGCACACAAATCGCTGAATCAGATGTCTTTGGGCTAGGGTTCGTCTGTTGTTTTCTCGCAGACAGGCCGCCTGGTGACGTCACCAAATACATAGTTCCATTTAAAGCCAGCACGTGGGCCGAAATACGAAGCTCCGAACCATTCACAAAAGCGTTTTCCCAACGGTTTGCATATTTCACGTCGAAGTCTAGCACATTCTCATCCCGGAGACAGACTCGAACGGACGTGATACTACATTTGAACACTACTAATAGACAAAAGACTCGGAGCGATACCGACACACGACTACTCCCGGACTCCATCTTGAAAGTATACTCCCTGCTCTGTAATTCAGTGACCATGGAATGGATCTTGATGTTGTAAATTACCGTATATTTATTTTTATTGAATACTTTTGTTGTTGTTATCATTACTACACATCGCTTAAAATGTAAATAAACTAGTATTTAATATAGTAATTTATGCTTATCTCTTTGGATTCATTTATTTTTGTTGCATAGTGTTATTGCTATGGCAACATGACTTCTTTATGATGTAGATACATTATAAAACTATTTCTTACCGAATAGATTTGTTATACACTCCCTGTGGGTGAGGGTCGCAGACGAAGAATAAAGAATAAACCCACGGTATACCCTGCCTGTTGTAAGAGGCGACTATAAGGGGCGACCAAGGGATGATAGTGTTAGAGGCATAAAACTAATTGTGATTAGTACCATCATGCGGGGTACTTCATGGGTTGCCTTTACTTGCGAGTAGTACCACTATGTTAGGTACACAATAGGTTTGGGATTAGTAGCAACATGAGTTGAGTCTGTGTATGGGTTTTCCAGTACCTGTGATTAGTACCATTGTGAGAAACACCACGGGTCTGGGAGTTGTCTGTGATTAGTACCACTATATCAGCGACACCGTGGGTTTGCGTTGCCTGTATTTAGTACTCGCTATATGAAGAACACCACGGGAATAACGGTGCCCGTGATTAGTACACCTAGGTGAGGAACACCATGGGTTTGAGTTGCCTATGAGAAGCGCCATAATGTGAAAAACACCATAGGTCTGCGTTACCTGTGCAAAGTAATATACTTGTGTGTAGTACCATAATGTGCGGAACACCGTGAGTCTACGCTATTTTTGATTAGTACAGCAACATGACTACTATGATTCTACTTTACTAGCGATAAGTGTATTTATGAGGGACCATTGACCAGATTTTTGGTCCCCTTTAGACAACAAGCATCCTCGATTCAGAATTGTACATTAGAAGCAGTCCCTTGGTCAGTAATACTATCGTCTATGTTAGTTTCTGGGTCGAATCCAACGATTGTTTTAAATTCATATCCACCCATTTATTCTTCATCATCACGCTTTTTATTCTGGTCAGTCGATGATTTTGAACTTTTGAATTGTCATTACATTTCGTCTCATTTCATAACATTAGGGACTGATGATCTATATGTTAGGCCCCTTTAAACAAAAATCATCAGCAGGTTTATTATACCTTCACCAATCAGAACACAGACTAGGGAAGTATCTTTTATTACATTACGTAATGTTCTAACTTATATGTACAATTGAAGAACTGAAGATCCATATACAGGTATAAATGGTATAAATCCAAACTGTTTAATTCGGGAGGGAGTAAATCCATGTGGTATTGCGCGTCACAAGAAACTGAGTGAATTGGCTGTGCAGCTCGATCACATTGCTGTGAGCTTGCTTTCGGGAGGTGGTTGATTCGAACCCCTCAGTCGGTAGATTTGAAGTTCTTTTTGTTTTTTCGTGGTTCCCTCACTATCACTTTTGGCTAATTCTGTGGCTGTACCTTTATTAAGACAAAGGGAAAAGACCGCTTCCTTTCATTTAAGTCCTAGCCCTCTTTCCTATTTCATTCTTGCCTTACAACCTGTCTTCAATCAGTGTGATTTAAGCTAATATATATAAAGATCTGGTAATTGTGTTTGACTCCTTAGTGCCCCTGTAGATTTCCTGGGTTTCCCTAATGTGGTAAGCTCAAGATACACCATCTTGCAAGCTAAAAATATGTTTAAAATGACTACCCGGTCGCCTACTGCTTATTAAAGAAACAAGAAGAATTAAACAACATCCAAGCAAAACGAAGGACAGATAGGTCCTAGGTGGTAAGTCCTTGAACTTATAGAAATTTCAATAAAATATACATTCTAGGTCTCTCTCCCCTTCCTTCTCCCTCCCCCTCCTTTGAGAATACGGTTAGAGTAATGCGTACATCAAAATGAAGGCAGGAAAGTTTAAATTTACGCTGAAGAAAATGGAAATTGCAACACCCAGAAGGAGTAGTGCTGCATTGCTGCAATTGAACATGCAGGGCAAGTGTTCGGTTGTAATTCGACGATTACACTTTCAGGTCCCTCTGACCACAAGTTTGGACAACAATCAATACAGGTTGTGCCCAACACGAGCTGCAATGCATTGATGAATTCGTCGAGGCATGAAGTCAATAAGACCCTGGATCGCTTCCTGAGGAATTGTGGCCCATGCTTGCTGCACTGCACGGGTCAGTTGTTCCAGAGTTGTGGGTGGCTGAGGACGGTTGGCCAGTTGTCGACCCATCATGTCCCACACATGCTCAATAGGACCGAGGTCCGGGGATCTGGCTGCCCATTCTAAGGTTGTGATGTGGAGAGCTTCTCTGGAGATGCGTGCTGTGTGAACCCGGGCATTGTCCTGCTGAAACATCCAATTAGCAATGTTCGCCATCATAGGGACAACCACTGGATTGAGTACCCTATCAACGTACTGTCGAGCAGTCATAGTGCCCTCAACAAGCACTAATTGTGATTTCACATTAAAGCCAATAGCTCCCCAGATCATAATGCTTGGTGTTGGCCCTGTGTGCCTCTAGACAATAAGATCTGGGCGGTCCCTCTACCCGGTACGTCGGCGCACACGATTCCGGCGGTCACTGCGGGTAAGACAGACGTGCGATTCATCACTAAAGACGACCCTATGCCATTCGTCGACCCACGTCGATCTTTCTCGATACCAGGCCAGTCTTACACGTCGCTGTTGTGGGGTCAATGGAACACCTTCTGCAGGGACAAGGGCTCGTAAGCCAGCCGCACGCAGGCGATTACCAACTGTTTGTTGTGTAACGTGGAGTGTCACAGCTGCTCGAATTTGCGCTGCTGTTGCATGGGGTTTCATCCGGCCATCCGAATGATGCGGCGATCCTCTCTCACAGTTGTCTGTCGCGCTGGGCCTATGCCAGGTCAACGAGTGTGGGTACCTTCATTTGACCACTGCTGCCATACACGTTGTACCGTAGATGCCTTTCGGCAACACGTGCAGCGACAGTCCATAGCGATAATCCAGCCTCACACAGCCCAATTATCCGAGACCTCTCAAACGGCGACAGTTGTTGATAGCGTGCTCTTCTATGTCGTCGAGGCATGTTTGACGGGGAACACTTCACTGCACAGACTGCAAGTCAACTACGCTACACCAGATTCCGTATACTGGAGCTGATTCCTCCGCGGCCAATCACGTGGGGAGACCTGTAGCAACAATCCAATGGGTCTGAAACTTTGATTGTTTACATACCTACATGGCATCGTTCCGTATCTTGAAAATCAACACAAACGACCAATGCCTTCATGGTGTTGCAATTTCTATTTTCTTAAGTGTAATTTAAGCTGGTGAAGGAGAGAATGTATGAATAGCTCGGGTTGGCGAGTTCGAGTTCGGCGGTATTTGAGGGTGCTCAAATACGCCAGTCTCCAGCCTGCAGACCTACCGGTACGTAAAGGAATTCTTGCGGGACGCAATTCTGGCTCCTCGTCATTTATGGAAACCATACAAGTAGTTAGTAGAACTAATAATATTTTTATTATACTCAATTCAGAAGTGAGCTTGAAAGATCACCTAATTTCCGTTCACATAGTTGAGCACATTAGTTCTCCTCTATGTTTCCTGGAGAAGCTTGAAGATATAACCAGCCTGAAAACTGAAAATGTACCCAATAATCTATCTCCTTTACTGATTATTGAAGACAGGAACAAAGTGAAAAATTTCGAAAGAAGAGCAGCTTGAATTGTTCTGGATGATAACCGACAAAAGAATAGCGTTACAAAAATGCTGCAAAGTTTGGGCTGGAAGACTTGAGGTAAAGGAGACGAGCTGCTCGACTAAGTGGTATGTTCCGAGCTCTCAGTGGAGAGATGGCGCTGAATGGCATCAGTAGACGAATAAGTTTCAGTGGTGTCTTTAACAGTATGATATATTACAGTATGGAGATAAAGCTGTAATTCAAGGGGACAAATTGGGGCAAATTTTCGTTTATAGGATGGGGAGTTAGGGATTGGAATTACTTATCAACTGGGAGTCCAGGGAGATGTTCAATAAATTTCCGATTTCTTAATAATCATTTAAGAAGAGGCTAGGAGAAAAAGAGGTAGGGATTTTGCTACCTGGCCGACTGCCCTATATGCAGATCAGTATTGATTGATTGATTGATTGATTGATTGATTGATTGATTGATTGATTGATTGATTGATTGATTGATTGATTGATTGATTGATTGATTGATTGATTGATTGATTGATTGATTGATTGATTGATTGATTGATTGATTGATTGATTGATTGATTGATTGATTGATTGATTGATTTACGCTCATGCAGAAGAAATGACAGGTACTAAGTAATTTCTGAAACTTTCGAAAATCACACTGCAAAGACTTATTCAATAAAATACATCGTTTAAGATAAAGGCAGAAACATTAGTTTGAGTGAGAGTGAGAAAGTGTGTTTGTTTCCTTAATTCCTCATTGAGCGTGGAAACCGGTTTAATTATGAATATCTTGATTTATTTCATCTTAAATTTTATCATTTACTGCTGTATGAGAACGTTCATTATGGATGCGTACATAGACGTTAGTTTGTTATTGTTATGTCTGGTGATTTTAGTTTGTAACTAGTCATGTTGGCAGGAGTGATGCGCCTTAAGGAAAGAGAATCGGGCGGTGATATTTACCTTTTAGTGTAGGGCCTTAATTGGCCATTACTATAACTAGGGTGTTTGGCTGCGTCCTCACCCATATCTGCATCTGAAGGCTCAGTACCTGGGTGTACTATGGCACATAATGAAGAAGAAAGACCATCCCCGAAGGTCCTAAAGAATACCTCAAAGTCGCCTCCGATGCAGACTTCGTGCTCTTCCAAAAAAATTGAGATAACGCACTGGTCACGGTCATTTTAGATTCAGGAAGTATTATGTCCATCATTTCGATAGAATGGCATTCGAAGCTGAAGTACTGTTGTTAATTTTCTGAATATGTTTCTCCTGAATAATGTGTTTCGATTAACTCTTCGCCGCTGGAAATTTTCGGATTTATCTATGCCAAAATTCGTATTTCAAAATTTACGTGGAAATCTAAGTTATTTGTTGCTAAAAATTTGCCATGCCCTATGATATTAATAGCAGATTTCCTGTCACATTCCTCTATCGTGCACGATGTTCAAAGTAATTCCTGCACATTCCAATTTAGGATTAATTTTCATATACGGTATATTATTTCGCCTCCCCAGAGTGAGATGTCGTTTGACCTTAGGCATCTACCTGATGATCAGGCAAGTTGCATTTTTAAATTATGTCAGTAATTTTCCGACGTTTTTTCGGAAAATCTACGTGCGACTGACTTAAGTGAATACAATATTGAGGCTACGGATTCGATCCCAGTAAGATTTCCTCCCTACACATTATCCCCGCCGAAAATGGAGGTCCTCAATGAAATCATTGACCAAATCCTGAGGGATGGTATCATTCGAATCTCCATGTCGGCGTATTCTTTACCCATTTTTCTGGTGTCGAAACCTCAAGGTGGCTTCAGGGCTTTAATTGATTACAGGGCGTTAAATCGTAAGATTGTTCTACAATCAGTTCCCCTTCCCGACTTGCATTCATGTTTCTCTTGGTTTCGGAAAGCTAAGTTCTTCACCACCTTAGATCTCAACCAAGCCTATAATGAGATACGTCTGGTGGAAGAACCAACACATATGACTGCCTTCGCTACCGACTGGAATCTCTGTGAATACAACCGCGTGCCTTTTATCCTCCCCATGGGCACGGCGGTTCTTATTAGGCTGCTAGATAGGGCCTTCTGTGATATTAAATTTGTATATCTGTACCATTATCTACAGTATGTTGTTTTATTGAGACCTTTGAAGAACCCTTAACTCACCTAGATGAAGCTCTAAAACGCCTTTGTAAAGCTGGATTGACGGTCAAGTTGTAAAAGGTATCTTTTCATTAACCATCTCTGTTCTACTTGGGGCATATTGTGTCACCTGATGGAGTTTCAGTCGATCATTCCAGAACGCATAAAATCCATAAGTTCAGGCCTTGTAATGATGCTAAGGGGGTTGTTGGATTTCTTTAAGAAATTCATCTCCAACTTTGGCAATCTCCGCAGGAAAGCCGTCAAGTTTCGATGGGGGCCGTTGCAGCAAGCAGCGTTAGAGGATCTGAAATTGGCTCTGTGTAACGCCCCGGTTTTGGCAATGCCAGATTTCTCCAAGAAATTAATTGTACACACAGACGCCTCTCCATTCGCGGTCGCTGCAGTTCTTCTTCAGGAATTTGAACTAGGATGGCGGCCAATCGCCCCGCGTCTAGAACTTTCTCACCTCGAACGGCCAAGTACTCTACGTGCGAGTTAGAAGGACTGGCCTCTCATTCCCCTTAGAAATTTTTCGTCTTTACCCTCAACATGTCAAATTTCAATTAGGGACTGACAATCATTCTCTGGGATGGGTTCTGTCTGGGTCCCGTCGTACCGGGCGAATCGGATATGAGCGTTTCTGTTTGACGTGCGAGACATTCGGTGATCTGAAATTATGGTCGCAGATGGATTAAGCCGAATTTTTTCCGGCGATTTTGATGTTGTTGACTCGAAGAAAAGCCCTTTACCTTCTGTTTCCAAACCTCCCATTATAAGTGCCGTTCTAACTGATGCTCCTTTGTTATTTCATGATATATCAAAATACCAACGTGAAGATCAGTGCTGGCTCGTATTATGGAAATCCTTTCTTCTGGTGAACATGTTGTCTATTATGTTTTGATGAATGGGGTTCTTTGTTGTCCTTCGAGGCATGATCAGAACATGCAAATTTTGGTTCCAGCTGTTCTAGCGCCTAGGATTTTTTCATGTGTTACCATGAGACCCCATTAGATGGATATCTAAGCGTCTTCAAAACTAAAGAAAATATAAGGGAAATGTTTATCTGGATGAGTATGGACGGCGAGATTAGGGAACTGGTTAAAGAATGTAAGTCTTGTTTAATTAGCGATTGTACATCGATTACGTCGGACCCTTCCCTTAATATAAAGGGAATTTGAATAAATTCATTCTTGTGTATGTGGATGGTTTCACACGGTTATCGTTGCTGTTTCCAACTAGGATTGAAACTGGTCAGTCCACTGTTTCTTGTCTCAACACTATTTTTCCAGCTTTTGGACCCTGTCAATATATTGCTTCTGACAACGCTAATGCGTTCCCCTCTAATTTATTTCGTAAGTTCTGTTTCGATCTCTCTATTCACATGTCACGAAGTCTGCATACCACCCACAGCAATCTCTAGCTCAGTGGTTTAATAATAATCCCCTAACTGCCCTTATTGCTTTCCAACACGAAGATCATTCTCGTTGGGACACTTCCTTACACTGGTTATCATTAGTCTTTAACTGGGCAGTACATAAGTCTCGCAAGTTTTCTTCACTTTCTCATTCGTTTAAGTTTGTCCCAAATATTCGTTTGTGAAATTTGTAGTTGATCAATGAGCTATTGCCAGATACAACAGATCCAGAGAATATCCGGGATTTATGGAGAAAAGCTAGAAATAATCTTAAGGCTTCTCACACGAGAGTAAAAATTGGGTATGACCGTGGAGAAAGACCCACCAATTTATAAAATTGGAGATCAGGTTATGGTTAGAAATTTTGTTTCCGCGGGCAAGCTTGCCCCCAGATTTCATGGATATTGCATTATACTTAATTTCCTTACTCCTGTCAAACTTTCGGTGAGCAACCCGAGAAACGAAAGGATTTTAGGGGTCCACCTGTCTCAAGTAAAACCAGTGTGAAGGCCTTTGCTTTTTCATTATATTCCACCAAGTGATGATGTTCCTATTTAATTATATCTCTTTCCTTATTATCTTATTAGTTTAAGTTTTATATAAGCAAGTTAGAATAAGGAGGCCTTCTGCCCCTGCGGGTTGTGAATTATTGTATGTTTTTAAGTTACATCCTAATTTAACTTTCATTTTTTGTTTAAATACTTTTTTGAAATCCTTCCCTTCAATTATTTCTTTACCATTCTGCCATTAAGAATCCTGCCTCTAAACGTGTGTCAGAAACTTCGTGCACTCGTCCTGCAAAGTCGCCAACCTTACCTGCACCACATGTAACACTGTCTGTGAGTCAGTTACTGTTGCCCCAAAGTTCAATGATGCAATGCCCTACTTTCACCTGAGGTCATGTCGTGTCAACCTGCGAGAGATGTCGGCCCGTGGAATGGGTCCGCCTCGTTCCGGCCGAAACTCCGCCTAAACTGCCTCCTTTTGGACTATCATCCTTGGGATAGGCTTGGAAGCTGGATTCCAAACGCCCACTCGTTCCTAGGCCCGAACAATGCTATTTGGTACTTTGTGACCATCGGCATGTTTGTTCCCCACAGTATACGGGACGATGGTATCTCAAGGTACCTTGGGAGTCCGGGCGACCCCACCCAGTCATCGTCAGCGGCAGCCGCTCTTGCCATCGACTCTGGGCGCAACAGCCTGAACTTCTACTACATCGCAAACACTATCTGAACTACATTTCCTCAACAAATAAACAAGAAAGGACTCTCTACCAAGTGATACTTCAACTTATATACGTTTTCTCAAAAATTATGCATGGCAAGATTCAAGATTTCGAAGCTTTTCATAACGTGGTAAGAGCTTAGGTGGTGGCGGTCTGTACCGAGTGTGCACCTTCTCCGTCCGGTCGAACTGCGTGCCTTCTATAAGGCCATCTATGTAATTGAACTTGAAATAATGTTATGCAAGACACTTGGATTTTCAACTGTTAGATGCCTCTACCATTGGCTTAAGCGCCCCCTCTGGCGGTATTAAGTGCAATTAATTCTTAGAATAAAGCTAATTTTCATAGATGGCTTATCTTAGTTTTATAAATGATTTTGTTCTTGTTTCAAGGTTGTCAACATTTTGCTCCACCCACTCAATCTCCTGTATCTATCAAACAATTCGATATTATGTGAATACTTTCTCCAGCCAAATAACATTTGGGGTGTGTACAAGCATCCAGTCTATCTATAAAGAGTTCACTAAATTCCGCACGAGATACTATAAACGCTGGGCGCGTTAAGGCCGCATTGACATTGTCATGGCTCCAGTTTATTGTGTGCGGTGTTTACCAAAATGGCAGAGGTCACAGATCGGCGTTCTTTACATGTGATAACTTCCGGAGATATCTTGAGGGGAATGTTTCAAAGCTCTTTTATTTCATATTGTACATTTCTATACCTGCTGGTAGTATAAATGTAAAATTTTCTTCATTATAAAGGCTCTGTTTTATTCCCTACTGGGATATATGTAAAGTAAGGGGACAAGAGTGATTGCCCACTGTTGACTACCATACAACTCGGTATGGGGTGACCGGACGATTTGGCCGTGTGGTTAGGAGCGCGCGGCTGTGATCTCGCATCCGGGAGATAGTGGGTTCGAATCCCACTGTCGGCATCCCTGCAGATGGTTTTCCGTGGTTTCCCATTTTCACACCAGGCAAATGCTGCGGCTATACCTTAATTAAGGCCACGGCCGCTTCCTTCCCATTCCTAGGCCTTTCCTGTTCCATCGTCGCCATAAGACCTATCTGCGTCGGTGCGACGTAAAACAAATAGCAAGAAAAGGTATGTGGTGACTAAAGTTTCTTATCCTCCAAAATTATTAACAGTTTTTGGTATTTAATGTTTATAATTTAGTCGCCCCGGCGCAGAATAGGCTTAGCTTCTGTATCTTGGGGCCATGAGCCCACTTACGATTTTAAGAGTTTTCCAGAAAGAGCGCAGGTCTCTCTCCTCCCTGCGTTTTGTTTTTGGCCGACGATTATCAAACTTTTCCTTTTTACATTATGGCTATTTAGTATGAGCACTCATTGCCATTCTTTATGTTTCCGGAAAGTAATATGAAAATAATTGTGCAGAAGTGACTGTAAATATTTCACTTGAAGATTGTCATTGTATAACCTTGTGCGCTATAAGAATTTTATGTCTCTGAGAAACTGGACTGTATTAGAGTTTGGAGCTCAAACTCGTAGGGTATGGAAGTTAATGGAGTAAACCTGCTCTAATACAATAGCGTAACCTGTTTCAGAGCTGAAAATACTCATTCCTGGTATATCATGATGATAATTCTCCCTAATTTTGTGCCTGATTTTGGACTTTATGTCGTTGTTGTTGGAGCTAACGTGTTCATAATTATATTGTTATAATGTAATCAGATCTTCTATTTACCGAATTTTAAATAAGATAGACAAGAAGGAAGGAATTATACTTAAAAATTTAGTGCATTAAATTATGCTCTTGTCAAATACTTGTCCATCCATTTAGCCCAGCACCTTCTTATACCTCTTTGATCCACGATATTTCCGGGAAAAAAATAATAATAAGAAGAAGAAGAACTGATGATTCATGGTGTGGGTTACTGTAGTCACGTTCTAGTGGCTGAGTGGCCTAGTAAGTGGTCCTGAGGGTCGGGATTCCTGTTGCTATGGAACGGGAATGGCACCTACTGTGCTTAGGCGGCTAGGACTACACAATCCACCGGTGGTCCCTAACCCGTCGAAGGAGAGATACTCATTTGGACTATGTGTAAGTGAGTCAGCATCCTGCTTCATGTATTTACCGAGTTCAGAACGTTTTAAGCAAACCTCGGACCTATGGGAGTAATGGAGTCCCACTCTCATTTGAGAGGCAAGGGACTCCTTTGAAACAACTTAGCAAAAGAAATGGAATTCTATGAGGAGCTATCAGTATTATTGGCGCTTTTAGAAGAAATTGAGTAGAACTGGTGGAGTCAGCAAAGAGGGGATGCATCTGGATGTACTAGGGGTAAGTTATATTCGGGTAAGAAGAGATAACGAGGAAGAGACAGGAGATGATAAAGGGTACTTGACGGGTGTTGAAAAGGGAAGGGCAGAGCAGAGTATGTGGCAGGACTGTTTATGAGTAATACTATTGTACGCAGCATAGTTTCTTTTAGGCACGTAAATGAGGGAACCATATGGGTATATTTGGCAGTTTGAGGAATTTGGACGAGAATAGTCTCAGTGTATTCACCATGTGAGGGTGCAGGTGAGGATGAAGTTGACACGTTTTCTGAAACATCGAGTGACATCATAGCCAGCGTCAGCAGCAATGATAGGAGGGTTCTAATGGGCGAGATAACTGCGAGAGTCAGAAATAGAACTGAAGTATTCGAAAAGGTGATTGGTAAATATGGGGAATACATGGAAGCAAACGGGAAGCATTTGTTGGATTTCTGTGCTAGTTTGTGTTTAGCAGTTACGAATACATTATTCAAGCATAAGGCTATTCACATTGGGAGCTAGGGGTACCAGATCCATAAAATAGACTATATCTTAACCGATTTTAAATTCAATAAGTCTGTTGGGAATGTATGAGTTTTTCAGGGATTTTTCGGTTATACAAACTACTATCTGATCTCTAGTGATTTAGGTACCTCTAGGCCTAGCATAGAGAGAGTGATACCTGTCTGCAAACGAATAAGAGCAGAAAATCTCCAGGACGAGGAGATTAGACAGAAGTACATGGATATGATTAGTGAGAAGTTTTGAACAGTGGACAGCAAGCAGGTTCAGGATATAGGAAGAGAATTGGTAGCATGCAGGCATGCTGTAGTATAAACAGCAAGGGAAATGCCTAGGAACGACTGTGTGTTAAGGTGGGGACAAGCGAACATCTTGGTGGAATGATGAAGTGAGAGCAGCTTTTAAACGTAAAAAAGAAGGCTTATCAGAAATGGCCCCAAACAAGTGCTGATGCGTAGATGAATGAAACAGACCGAAACAAGTAGTTGTTGACTCCAAAAGGAAGTCGTGCGTAGATTTTGGTAATAACTGGAAAGGCTATATCAAGTAGCGGCGAAATCTTTCTGAACAGTAATAAAGAGTCTTACGAAGTAAAGGAAAAAAGAAATGAGCAGTGTTTTGGGTAATTCGGGTGAACTCATAATAGATCCCATGGAATCACGGGAGAGGGGGAGGGAATATTTCGAAAATCTTCTAACGGAAAAGGTTTCGCGAACAAACACGCTAATGGGCAGGAAGAAAGTGATCTTGGTGAAATTACCCTTGAGGAAGTGGAAAGGATGGTAAATAAACTCCATTGTCATAAATCAGCAGAAATAGAGGAAATTAAACCTGAAATGGTGAAGTATACTGGGAAGGCAGGGTTGAAATGGCTTCATAGAGTAGTAAGATTAGAATGGAGTGTTGGTAAGGTACCTTCAGAGTGGACAAAAGCAGTAATAGCACCTATCTATCAGCAAGGGAACAGGAAGGACTAAAACAACTATCGTGATATCTCATTGATTACTATACCAAGCAAAGTATTCACTGGCATCTTGGAAGGGAGGTGGGGTCGGTGGTTGAGAGGAAGCTGGATGAAGACCAGTATGGTTACAGAACACAGAGGGGCTGTCAAGATCCGATTTTCAGCATGCAACAGGTAAATGAAAAATGTTACAATATGCATAGACAGTTGTGTTTATGTTTCGCAGATCTAGAGAAAGCACATGACAGGGTACCGAGGGAAATGATGTTCACCATACTGGGGGTGGGGATGAAATTAAGGGTAGATTACGGTATTAAAACCAATCAAAGGCATTCATGATGGCTGTACCGGGAGGTACACCTCTACGTCGCGCATTCAAAATGAGCGCCTAAAAGAACTCCTCTACTGGAGAAACCGTGAACTTGAAATTAGACCTACTTAAAAATTTTCTCACAAGATGTCACCATTAAAATCTGATGGAATTTTGAAGTTTCCTGAACTGACTGTATTTTTACTTGTTTTGTTTCTCATTGTTCAAGAAATTTTGACTTTCTTCCATAGATGTCACTGGTGAAAAACTATGATCATGCACCCTGGTGCGAAGTGAAGGAACGTTTGATTTAAAGAACTTTTGTATCCATAAGTCTTTTTACTAACTGATGTTCATTTATTTTTGGGGTGCCAATATTGATCCTTCCTTTCCGCCAGTTTTGAATCCAACCAATCAAGAATTTCTGTAATTAATTTCCTACCTATCACAGTCTTATTCTTATTCTTATTCTTATTCGATTTCGGGTGTAACTTTTAAATCACCCAATAAAAGCGAGAGGGTGTGGCTAGTTTAATCTGGAATGGACTCGAACTTTCCCCGAAGGTTTATAAACTGCGGATTTTCTCGTCTCTTAGCCAGTTGATCGTCAGCTTACTATGTGTGTGTGTCAAAGCAGGAGGCGGGCGGCGCCTCTTTCATCAGGCAGCATTACACCGACAAGGTTATGGCCACATAACATGTTTACTTCTTGCTAGCTCCGCAGTTTAACCTGAGGGAAAGGTCCGAACCATTTACTATGTAACCTAGTTTTCGTAAAAATGTAACTACTGCCGGCTTTTGTAAAACTTCACAAAATCTTTAACCCGAAATCGGGGATAGTGAGTGATGTACCCTCTCGAGCTCCCCTTCATATTGGGCTGAGGTGACTACGTTTTTTAACTGGTTTTCTTCCTTTCCGTAATGTTCTAATTTATTCTTATGCGAGTCACCTACATAGCTTGGGAACAGCTCCTGTTTCATCGGCCTATTGCTCCTTAGTTTTTAAGTGTTCGTATCTAGGTGTGCAAGCATTCGCCTCCTTTCATGTTGTGTTCGGGCCGTTTACTTAACTGCTATTTCTTTTTACACGAAGGCCCTATAGTTTGGGTATGAGATACCCCTGTTTCAATTTGTAAGTTGGACCATGGAAGGCCAAAAGGTGTAAGATATTTTTGGTGTAGCCTTGAGTAGGCTTGAGAACTGAGAGCCCGTTAGCTCTTTTTCATGAGTTGTAAAAGTGCCTCTGGGAGGCCTAATATTGCAATTTTGGGAGCAAGTGCTTCTTGAATTTAGGGGATTTCTGCCCTTTCAACAAATTTATACTCCTCTGTAAAATTTGAGCTGGGAGCTCAAAAATTGTAAAACTAGTGGCTTGTATCCCGAGAGTGTTGTAGTTCTGAAATCTAGGATTTTTTAAAATCTTCTACCTGAAATGTCATTGTTATCTCACTGAGTGAAAAGTTGTTAAGTTTGTTGTTTTTCGAAAATATAACCTTCCGTTTAAGTTTGTAAATTCCTTTCATAACATTGTAGTTAGGCCCATTCATCCCGGCACCTTCTTTCAGCTCTTCTGCTCCACGGGTAACTCCGTAACAAGTGGTAGCAGAGCGTGGTTGAATGGGTCCCAATTATGCCCCTTTTGACGACTAAACATAGGATTCGATTTATACTCTAACAATTTTCTCAGTCGCTGGAATTATTTTTCTATTTTCTAAATTTGGAAACTTCTGCCGTCATGTTCGGCCCTCGCGAAGTCCTCCATCCCGGCTACTTGCGCCAGGAGGAATTAATTTATGAATTACTTATTAGAAATGTTCAATCTGGAGGCACGGTTGCGGCAGGTACCACCAAGCTTAAGGAATCCCTCGAATTACCATTTAGTCTACCAACTTTGGGAGAGAAGGATATTGATGAGGCTCTGTCCACTATCACGGACAACACCATCGAGCTAGCTTCTATAGTTAGTTTTTTGAAGTAAGTGATCCTTTTGCTAACCAACTTAAGAGAGTGCAGGCAAGATTGTTCCACTTTTATAACAGGGTGAGCTGTCTATTGTCTCTAAAATTAAAGGAAGATCATGCTAAGGAGGCGAGTATTTTAATTGATAATCTATAATAAATGTCCAATAAAGTTAGTCAATTGTTGACTGGGGCTGTTACTCCCAAAACCGACCAAGCCACGGTCGTGAACATCGTTAGTGTGGAAGATTCTTCTAAGACGAAGAAAGCAAAAAATCTGTGGCAACTCAACAAACTTCTGCCCCATCAGGAAATGAGCCTGATTATCGAGCATCCGTTCCTCCATTCTTTTTAAATAATGCTGTTTCTGAATCTTCTTCACCCCCTAGGCAGTTACCTATGATGTCACCCGGGTTCAGTAGTTTTGCCCCATCCTTTGGCGATGTTGCTTAGGGGATTTTCTAAGTTTTCCATTAATTCTACTAATGATGTAATTTCATTTTTAAGATTCTTAGTTGAACTTGAAGATCACGCTCAAGTGTTTTCTCTTTCCCTTTCACAAATTCTTCAAATTGTTTACCCTTACTCCATAGGTGTCCTCTCGCACAAAATAGTCGGAGCAATAGCTGAAGAATCGTCTATAGAAGGCTTCCACGCCCATCTGCTAGCTAATTTCATTCCGGCTCGAGCCACGTCTTCCTTAATCCAAAAGTACTATTACAGAGTACAGCGACTGGACGAAAACCTGGCTGACTTCATCCAAGATATTAAGTTCTACACTATGGTATTCGCTCTTCATTTACCTGATGATCAAATTGTGCAGACCATTTTGGAAGGCATTTCCCCACCCTATATGTCATATCTGTGTTTCGCGTCGCGTACTCAAAACTTTGCTGCATTAGGGGCTATGACGGTCTCAGCCGAAGGAGTTTGATATGCCGACACCTTAAGGGTCGCTTAGGAGCCCCCTCCGTCTTCGAGTAACTTTCGGCCTCAACCTCGCCGAACCTCCCCACCCGCAAATGCTATGCTTGTTGGTCGACCGTTCATTAGCGTAACAAGTGCACTTTGATTACATCCAGTGGGACAAAGAATGGAGCAGGTTCATCACAAGGATGTTTCAGGTGTGGCTCCTTTAATCACCTCGCCAAGAACAGCCCTAATGCCAATAGCACCCCCTCCTGTTCAATTTCTGTTGCAACCTCCACCAACTCGAAAAATCGAAAGTGACTTGTGGCATCGGTTGAGTCGGCAAATACATCTCCCCAAGGCTCAGCCCCGGTTAAAACCACCGAAAGCTCAGAACAGGGTAGAAGTTCTCCTAACCCCGCATTTGAATGCTCTAAAGAACGCCTTAGGTTTGCGGCGAGTCCCCCGAACATGTACCTTTTCTGAAAGTGGAATTGAATAGTGAGCCCGTTACCGCTCTATTAGACTCTGGGAGTGTTTGTTCTATTATTTCGGCTGACTTGTATTCTAAAGTAATGTATGTTTGTAAATTTTCGGATTAATGTTCGTCTTCGGTTCAATGCGTTTCGGCTAACGTCTTCCCCTTAGAAATTTTAGGGTTTATCTTTGCCAAAATTCGGATCTCTAAATTCACCTGGAAAGTTAAAGTGTTTATGGCTAAGCGCTTGTCTTGCCCCATAATATTAGGAGCGGACTTCATGTCTTCTACTGGTCTAGTGCTCGACATTCTGAGCAAGTCGTGCACTTTCACATTTGCTAGTAACTGTAACATTCCTTTGCTTAAGTGTAGTTCTGCATCATGTTCATCTGTTTCGCCTACCCAGGATGAGATGTTGTTAGACCTTAGACATCTACCTGAGGAGCAGGCTGACAGTATTCGTCAATTGTGTCAGTCGTTTCCGGATGTATTTTCGGAAACTCTTGGTGTTACTGACCTTATTGAATACAAGATTGAGGTTACTGATTCGATCCCGGTTAGATTTCCACCTTATAGGCTATCTCCTTCTAAAATGAAGGCCCCCAAGGAGATCATCGATCAGATGTTAAAGGATTGTATTATTCGACCCTCGAAGTCAGCGTATTCGTCGCCTATTTTCCTGGTTCCGAAACCCCAAGGTGGCTTCAGACCTGTGATCGACAATAGGGCTTTAAATCGGACGGTGGTGTTACAATCTGCGCCTCTTCCCGAACTTCACTCTTGTTTGTCATGGTTCCGGAAAGCTAAGTTCTTCACCATCTTAGACCTTAATCAGGGGTACAATCAGATCCCTCAGCCGAAGAAACAAAACATCTCACAGCTTTTGCCACAGATTGGAACTTGTATGAGTACAACCGCGGGCCTTTCGACCTCTCCACGGGAGCAGCTGTGCTTACGATACTGCTAGATAGGGTCTTATCCGACATCAAATTCGAATACTTGTATCATTATCTTGATGATGTCGCATTTTCGGAGACCTTTGAAGAACACCTAGATCATCTGAAAGAGCTCCTTAATCGCCTTCGTAAGACAGGGTTAACTGTGAAGTTATCTAAGGTAGCTTTCGCTAAGCCTTCTATGTCATTTCTAGGCCATATTGTGTCGCCCGATTGTGTGTCCAATGATCATTCTAGAACACAGGCCATCCGTGTTTTCTAACCTCCTAAGGACATCAAAGGTATTGCCAGATTCATAGCCATGGTGAATTTCTTCAGGAAGTTTATTCCCAACTTCGCTAACAGAGCGGCGCCCTTGAACTTACTTCGTAGGAAAGGCGTCAAATTCGAGTAGGGGCCGTCTCACCAAGCCGCTTTTGTAGATCTGAAATTAGCTCTCTGCAACGCCCCTGTCCTTGCTATGCCTGTTTTCTCTAAGAAAATTATCGTTCAAACCGACGCCTCGTCGTCGGCGGTGGCTGCTGTGCTTCTTCAAGAAACTGAACTCGGAAGGCGACCCATCGCCTATGCATCTAGGACACTATCGGCTCAAGAAGCCAAGTATTCCATTTATGAACTTGAGGGTTTGGCAGTCTTATTTGCATTAGAGAAGTTCCGCCTCTATCTGGAACATGTTAAGTTCGACCTAGAAACAGACAACCAAGCCTTAAGTTGGGTCTTAGCTAGGCCGGGTCCCACTGGTCGTATAGCTCGTTGGGCCATCAGGATTTCGGCCCTCCAGTTTGATATTAGGCATATCAGAGGATCTGAAAGTTTTGTGGCGGATGGACTAAACCGCATGTTTGCTAATGATGTGGAGACCTCCGAATTGGAAGATAGTTCTTCTCTTCCTACGCCCATATCTTCGGGCATTAATGCCATTCTAACTGATGCCCCCATGTTGTTTAGGGGTATCGAGAAATATCAACGTGAAAATCCTGTTCTGGCCCCTATTATGGAAACCCTTTCTTCTGGGGAACATCTTGTCCCTTACGTGTTGAGGAACGGGGTTTTATGTTGCCCGTCGAGGCATGATCAAAAGATGAAAGTTGTGGTTCCAGCTGTCTTTGTACCTATGATCTTAAAGTACTACCATGAGACCCCATTATGGGGGCATTTAGGCATCTTCAAAACTCGAGAAAAGATCCGAGAGATGTTTATCTGGGAAGGTATGGACGGTGAAATTCGAGAATTGGTAAAAGCTTGTAAAGCTTGTTGGCTTAGTAAGCCCACCTTGTCCACTAAGCTAGATCTGCTATCTTCTCATCAAGCGTCGCACCTCATGGAGCGCCTCTATATAGACTACGTGGGACCCTTCCCCCAATCAAAGGGGAACGCCAACAAATGCATTCTAGTGTGTGTAGATGGTTTCACTAGGTTTTCCTGGTTATTTCCAACTAAGCTGGCTACCGCTCGGTCCACAATTTCCTGTTAAAATACCATATTTGCTTCCTTTGGTCCGTGTCAATATTTAGTTTCTGATAATGCTAAGGCATTTACATCCAACCTCTTCCGTAAATTTTGTTTTGACCCGTCTATATCACATGTAACTACTTCGGCGTATTATCCTCAACCATCTCTGGCTGAATGGGTCAACCGTAATCTTAGATCAGCTCTCATTGCATATCATCATGATGATCATTCCAGGTGGGATACGACCCTGCATTGGTTAGCCTTCGCTTTGCATTCGGCGGTTCATGAGTACCATAAGTTTACTCCAGCTTCTCTGATGTTTAAATTTGTGCCTAACACGCCGCTCTCTAACCTTTGGTCACTTAATGATATTCTACCAGAGACAATAGATCCCGACAATGTTAGAGATCTATGGAAGAAGGCTAAGGCCAATCTTAAGGTTAGGCAAAGGTATGATCGTGGACAGAGGCCCACCAATTTAAAAGTAAGAGATCATGTCATTGTTAGAAACTTTGTTCCCGCGGGCAAGCTTGCCCCCAGATTTCATGGGCCGTGCATCATATTGGATTTCCTGACTCCCGTTACGTTATTAGTGAGCAACCCAGCCACAGAGAGGATCTTTAGAGTCCACATCTCTCAGTTCAAACCTGTGTAATGAAATTTTGTTGATATTCACATCTGCTAATATTTAGCAGCATCTTACAAGGTTATATTTTTTATAATCTAAGGCCTTCTGCCTTTTGGTTTTATTTCTTTATGTGTATGTACGATCTTCCCCTCTTGTTTTCCTGCTGTCAATTCCTTTGTGGCCATTACCAAGTCCCCGTCTCCTGCATACCCACGCCCGGCCCTCAGCATCACCAATAAAGATCGTACCCTCTAATCTCAAGTCTACAACAACACCTTTCTGTCGCCGAGATCTTAATGTTTCAGTGTCCCCTCAGCTGGTCACCGCCGTATCTTAACATCTTGTAAGTGAAACCGGGTAGAAGAAAGAGCCCTCTTCGCTCTAGTAAGGCCTCCTTCTGAATAGCGCGCCTGAGTGCATCTTCCCGGCAAAGGCTGAAGTGCGGTGCCCATACCGCCAACTCATCTGGGGACTGT
Source organism: Anabrus simplex (assembly GCF_040414725.1). Lineage (NCBI taxonomy): Eukaryota > Metazoa > Arthropoda > Insecta > Orthoptera > Tettigoniidae > Anabrus > Anabrus simplex. Next base: position 40,191,311 of record NC_090279.1, read on the forward strand.
ATGTATACTTCTAATCTGCGGCATCCATCAATACGACTACCCCTCTCATAGTAGTGGGAGAGTTGCATCGGAGGGTACTTGAGGGGTCCGGAAGACCTCAACTGGACGTCGGCAGCGGCGGCAGTACTTTCCGTCAAATTTACCAACATGTATTTCACATTCTACTATAACAAAGGCACTCTAAAGCTGGAATGAAACTACCATCTACCTATCTACTTCAAAAAAAAACTTAGAAAATTTTCTCCAACGGGAATTTTTTTTTCAAAATTCTCTGTGTCACCCTTTGAAGGATATTTGGGGGAGGAGGTCTGTACCTGGAGGTACACCTCTACGCCGCGCGTTCAAAATGAGCGCCTAAAAGAACTCCTCTACTGGAGAAACCGTGAACTTGAAACTAGACCTACTTAAAATTTTACTCACAAGATGTCACCACTAAAATCTGATGGAATTTTGAAGTTTCCTGAACTGACTGTATTTTTACTTGTTTTGTTTCTCATTGTTCAAGAAATTTGGACTTTCTTCCATAGATGTCACTGCTGAAAAACTATGATCATGCACGCTGGTGCGAAGTGAAGGAACTTTTGATTTAAAGAAATTTTGTATCCATAAGTTTGTTTACTAATTGATGTTCATTTACTTTTGGGGTGGAAATATTGATCTTTTCTTTCCACCAGTTTTGAATCCAACCAATCAAGAATTTCTGTAATTAATTTCCTACCAATCACAGTCTTCTTCTTCTTCTGCTTCTGCTTCTTCGAGAGGGTGTTGCTAGTTTAATCTGGAATGGTCTTGAACTTTCCCCGAGGGTTTATAAACTCCGGATTTTCTCGTCTCTTGGCCAATAGATTGTCAGCCTACTAAGTGTGTATGTCAAAGCAGGAGGCGGGCGGCGCCTCTTTCATCAGGCAGCAGTACACCAACAAGGTAATGGCCACATAACATCTTTATTTCTTGCTAGCTCCGCAGTTTAACCTGAGGGAAATGTCCGGACCATTAACTATGTAATATACTTTTCCTAAAAATGTAACTTCTGCCGGCTTATGTAAAACTTCACAAAATCTTTAACTGTAAATTGGGGATAGAGAGTAATGTACCCTCTCGAGCTCCCCTTCATATTGGGCTGAGGTGACTACGTTTTGTAACTGGTTTTCTTTCTTTCCGTAATGTTCCAATTTATTCTTATACGAGTCACCTCCATAGTTTGTGAATAGCCCCTATTTCATCGGCCTAGTGCCCAGTGGCGGCCCGTGGCCAGATAATCCGGCGGGGCACAACTTATAAAATAATATGGACACTCAAGTAGAAGCTTAAGGTATCGGTTGCAAAATATAACACTAATGCGCATGTGAATAAATACACTTACAACTGACTTCTAGATCAGCTTATCCTGTTTACAGTTGGTGCCAGTTAGATATTAACACCAAGGAAAATGACAGTGAAAGGTGGGGTCAAAGGAACCGGGACACGAACCCGTGACCTCTCCATTTCCGGTCAAGTGTTATTTCACTGAGCTGAATGGCCAGGGATAAGCTGATCCACATTTCATTTATAACCGGTTCCCCTACAAGTCAAGTAATAATGAATACACTAAACTTCTTATTTATAGATGAAGTCCATTCTTCGATCCTTTGCTTGAGCAAATACTTCGATAACTCGCTGACTGAAGTCGGGAATCGAACGTACCATTTTACTTTCAATTGAAAGCATCGCCATGGCCGTTAGTCCGTCTTGGCTCATCGTATTCCTCAAGAAGGTCTTTATTCGATTTAGAGTAGAGAAACACCTTTCACTTTCCACTGTCGACATCGGGATTGTAACAATGATGCTCAGTAACCTAATGCATTCATTGAACGTGTCTTGCATATTGTTGCGCAGGAAAAGTTGCAAAAGCGCCGCAGCACCATCTGCCGCACGCACATCTACCCTGGAATATAACACTTAAAGTTCGGTCCTGAGCCTGGCTTTGTTCACTTTCGGGTACGTGTTGACGGTTGACGCGAAATCTTTTTCCGGAAAGCGAGTACAAAATTCTCCAAAACTTGATACCCGAAAAAGGTTGGCAGCTGCTAAATGGCCTGTGAAACGAAATCTTTCTTCTGCATGTAGTAAAATAGTATCACATGTTTCCAAAGCAGCGATTCGTTTTCGTTGCTGGAAAGTTCGCTGCCGCTTAGGAGCTTCGTAGTTATCAGTTTCCTCTAAATCAGAGCGAATACTTCTGATGTTACGAACAAAGTTCGCTAGGAATTCAGATACCAAGACAGGGTCAATATTACGCATTTGAATTTGGGAGAACAGTATATCAACATGAGGCATCACTCTATGGAAGAAATTCAGCCAATATATGAAGTCAGCGTCGTTCAGTAATCTGATAAATCCAGAAGCTTGCCTACAGTGCTTTGATCTGTCTCTATTTCGCATATTGTTTGGAAGCATTCAGTCAGGACGTCTCTGTTTTCAAACACTGTGTTGACAATGCGGGTCTGAAAGTTCCAACGCGTTGGAGCTGCTTTCGGCAAACGGCGTATTACAAGTGTATCTAGTAGTTCGGTGCGTTTACTAGAGCGACTGAAAAAGGAGGAAATTCCCTGAATATCACTGAAAAATATCTTCACTTCTTTTATATCGGCCGTGGCTTTCTGCATAATCAACCTACTTGAGCATAACAATGAACAAAAGTAGCTTCATTATTTACTTCCTTTATGCGTGCTTGTACACAAGTCTGCGCACCGCTCATTACACCAGCCCCATCAAATGTTTGACAAATTAGTTTTTCAGGGGTTTTGTCAATACCCAACTTACTTAGTTCACTAAAAATCACAGAGCTTATACCTTCAGCTGTATGACCGGATGCCAGAAAGAAACCCCAAAACGGCTCATGTATTTCGTCATTTATATGATAGCGAAATATGAGCACCACCTGCATTTTCGTTGCATTGTCGATTGTTTCATCTGCTTGGATGGCTAAGTAATTACTGCACTAATTTCTTTCATTATAGAAGTATGACATACTTCGAGCATAGCATCTAGTAAATCGTTCTGTATCGTCTTCGACGTACCCTTAAAAACTGTTGCAGATTCTAAATGTTCCTTCATTGCGATATCCAGGCTTGCTACAAAGTCAACTAAACCGCGAAATATCCCAGGTTTGTTTGAATCGGTTGGTTCATCATGACCGCGGAGCGCAAGTTCAAACACACAGCAGAATTTCACACAGTCAATCAGACGAGATAAAATATATCTATTTTTGTCGACCTGTTCATGCTGTTTACGAAGTGAAAGTCTGTACCCACTATCAAGTTGCATTCTTATGTCCAGCTCACCTAGAAGTGCGAGATCCATTTCGTTGTTTAAATGTTTTTTCGATTCACTGTGTTTTTTCAGTTTTTCGTTCAAATGCTTTAAATCTTTGACACCAGTTGTGCACCACGCATCGTCACCACCAAATAGAACGCAAGGAAAGCAAAAAAATGAATTTCTCTCTTCGCATCCACATAACCATTTCGTTTTAGCATACATACCACTATTAAATTTTCTGTTGAAATTCCTGTTTTTTCCTTCCGTCTGCTGCACAATAATCATATCAGGTCCTGGTGGTCCTAAACTCTTGGCACGAACTCTGGTCTCAAAATGTAATTGCTTTCCAGTTAGCTCGCTGACTTTATTCATTTTGAAATAAACAAGCTCAAAAATACACAAAATATAACACTGAAGAGAATTCACGTCACACCCAGTGTTATCAGTAGCACCTCGAGCAAAAGAGAACGCGTGTGAGTGCCGGAACAAAATGTTACTATTGCTAATTATTGGTCACTTGGTTATAACTTATATCAGGTATAGAAACAAGGTAACATCATTTAAGATAACTTATTTTAATAATTCAAACATCTGAAAATAACTAAATCCCTGCAGGAGCGATATGATCGCATTTTTTAACTGAACAAGACTAAAATATTATTAGATTTACTAAAGTTACAGAATTGGTGAATTGGCTACACTGATGTTTGTAAAGCGTGGATATTTCTCGTGATCTGTAATTTGCTCTATGCGCATGCGCTGCAGAAGGCCTCAATGATCTGAGTGCCCAACGAGAAGCCCTCCCCATCGCCCGCTCCCCGCACATGCCCACAGCTGTCATGGACGTTCACCAACTCCAAATACTGTGTTCTAATGAGCAGGTGCGTAGTTTGGGCACAAGACGGTCTAGTGCCCAGAGCTCCACAGATCGCCTGCTACTCGCCTCGCAAGGCTCCTGCAGTCATTGTCGCGCTGACAGAAACATCTTGTCTCTTTAAGTACAAAAGGTATCCTCTCTTCGTGCCTAAAGACATCGTGGGTTTAAGTAACCTACCAAAATCCGTAATCCAGTTAAGAATATGACATTTTGCCGTGATAATATTTGTAGAAATAATTCTGTTGTTCGGCTGTAGCCCAACTAAATTATAAATTATTTATTGAAAATCTGAGTGCAAAAACTTGACAGGGCACGTACCCCTGTGCCCCTAAGAACCCACCGCCACTGCTAGTGCCCCTTAGGTTTCAAGTATTCGTATCTAGGAGTGCAAGCATTCGCCTCCTTTCATTTTGTGTTCGGGCCATTTACTTAACTGTTATTTCTTTTTACACGAAGGCCCTATAGGTTGGGTACGAGACACCCCTGTTTAAATTTGTAAGTTGGGCCATCGAAGGCCAAAAGGTGTAAGATATTTTTTGTGTTGCCTTGAGTAGGCTTGAGAACTGAGAGCACGTTAGCTCTTTTTCATGAGTTGTAAAAGTGCTTCTGGGAGGCTTACTATTGCAATTTTTGGAACAAGTGCTCCATGAATTTAGGGGATTTCTGCCCTTTCAACAAATTTATGCTCCTCTGTAAAATTTTAGCTGGGAGCTCAAAAAATTGTAAAACTAGGGGCTTGTAGCCCGAGAGTGTTAAGGTTCTGAAATCTTGGATTTTTCTAAATTTCGTACCTGAAATGTCATTGTTATCTTACTAAGTGAAAAGTTGTTATGTTTGTTGTTTTTCGAAAATATAACCTTCAGTTTAAATTTTTAAATTCTTTTCTTAACATTGTAGTTAGACCCATACATCCCGGCACCTTCTTTCACCTCTTCTGCACCAAGGGTAACTCCGTAACAATGGCAATTGGGCTACAGTGAGAATTGACGGTAGAATGAATTCTTGGTTCAGGATATTTACAGGGGTTAGACAAAGCTGTAATCAAGGTGCAGTAAAGCTAATGCAGAGAGCTGACAGTTGCGATCAACAATGTTCTGTAAGAAGGAAGTCAGCTCCCGGACGAAACTGTCTTTATATCGGTGTATTTACGAGAGCGGAAGCTGGTTGGTCTCAGGATATGTTATTCATAAGTTAGAAGTAACAGACATGAAAGTAGCGAGAATTATTGCTTTCACAAAAGAGTAAGGTACTCGGAAGGAGGGGATAAAGACTATGTTAAGAATGAACACGATGGATGAAGCTGTACGTGTAAACCGTCTTCGGTGGTGGGGACATGTGTGACGAATGGAGGAGGATAGGTTACCTAGGAGAAAAACAGTCTGTATTATGGAGGGTAAGAGGAGTAGAGGGAGACCAAAATGACAATGGTTTGACTCAGTTTCTAAAGATTTAAGGATAAGATGTATAGAGCGAAATGAGCCCACGACACTAGTTGCAAATAAAGGATTGTTGCGACGTGCCGTTATAGTAAATTCGTAGAGGCCTGCAGAATGAACGCTGAAAGGCATAACGGGCTATAATGATGATGCATGTATATATGTATAAAAAACCGTACGATTTTATAACCGTTAGTGTACGAAGAATTGGATCGTAAAGTTCAGTCAGTTGACCCCTCTTTCCATGACTGTTCACATACGTTATGACTTATGGACCTGAATTCGTATTTTTTTTTTTTCGGCGAGGTTCGTTCTCCTTTATACATCCTCTTCAAATCAAATCAAATCAAATAAAATCAAAATCTCTTTATTTGCAAATGAGGTGTCTACCTCGGTGGCAAATGGTACACTAAAATACATTATTGTCAAGCATTAAATAATAAATTAACAAGAGAAGAAAATTTTCCTATAATACAGTATTATACAATTTTCAATAACAATTTCTTCTATTAAACACACAGCTCATCCTTAATAAACTTATATATTGTTTACAAAATTCTACTTATAATATCTCCTATACTTACACAGTCACCTCATATACAGTATGTGGAATTACTTCAAATAATACTATACAACTGGTATAAGATTAAAATTTACATTGTATTTATTTACTTTTTGTAACCCGTTCTGGAACCTAAGTAGCATAACGACGTGCTGCGTCTTAACCAGAGCCCCTTTTGCCACCACTTTTCCGAATTCCTGAAGGGCCTTCACAGCTACCGTAGCGGTCCCAGGGCCCTCGAAGTCCCCATTGTACTTCACCCCTACAGGCAATCCCCTACTTTGGCTGTCCAAACTCCACAGACCAGGGGATGGAATTAATTTATTCACACACATTTTTATTTACATTAACCTGCACTGGTCGAATGCCCACTAACATTTCATTTATTTTCTCTGGTCCTGTTTATTCTCTTCTTGAATATCTGCACAGATTTTGGAAAAGGATCAAACACTACTCCTGGTAAACTGTTCCACTCCTTCACGCCCTTCCCAATGAATGAAAATTTACCCCAATCGCTTCTGCTATAATTCCTTCTAATTTTATATTTGTGGTTAGTCCTGCCGATAGAATTATTTTCTAACTGAAGCCTCTCACGGATATATCCCCATGCTTCTTCTCCTGTATAGGCTCTATATAATCCTATAAGTCTAGTTTTCTCCCTTCTTTTACTTAAAGTTTCCCACCCAAGTTCCTTTAACATTTCTGATACACTACTCTTTCTCCTGAAATCCCCTGTTACAAAACTTGCTGCTTTCCTCTATCTATTTCTTTTATTAGGTATTGTTGGTCAGGATCCCAAACACTGTTTGCATATTCCAATAATGGACGAATCATACTTAGGCCTAAGTAATTTTTCTCTTTGAATTCTTTGTTGAATCCTTTAAGTAGCCTCATTATGACATGTAACGATCTGTATGCTTTCCCTACAATGTCATCCACATGACCCTTCAGTGCAAATTACTTTAAAATCTCACACCTAAGTATTTGCACTTGCCATCTTTTGGGATAACTACCTCATCCAAAGTATATTCAAATTCAGTTTTAAAACTCATGTTTGTAAATGTTGTAACAGTTGATTTGCCTCCATTAACCTTCATATTATTCTCTTCAACCCATTGTTGGATACTCTCGAGGTCCCTTTGTAATTCTGAACAATCCTCAATGTTATTTATTTCCTTATAAACAATTATGTCATCTGCATACAATCTTATTTTTTGATGTTATATTGTTCCCTAAATCATTTACGTATATTAAGAAAAGTAACGGACCGATTATACTACCCTGTATAATTCCCTTACAAACTTTCTCTTCCTACGATACATTATTTCCCACTTTGACTTTCTGAACCCTTGAATTTAGATGTTTTTATCCAACGTGTAACCCTTACGTCCAATCCTATTCCCTCCAATTTCTTTAATAATATTCCATGTTCCACTCTATCTTTGAGCCAGACATAGTGGGACATTGCACCCAGTGCCTCCAGTGCTCTTTTTAGTAGGCTATTTGTTGTATACTCTGTAGTTGTCATTGGCAATACATCTTTTCCTAGATTCCTACATTCAGCCTGTTCTACTGACTGTTATAAATCAAATTTATTCTTATTCTTCAAAAGTGTGTTTTAAGTGATTAAACAACATTCAAAAATCGGGTTTCGTTTCGAAGTGGCTAGTTAGTTATACAAAGCGCGTATTAGCGAATTCTGCAGATTATTCCGTTGAGTGATTTTCGGATTTTCTTCATTGCGGAATTGTGACTTCTATCATTTTACATTGTGTCCACAACGTCTGACATATTGTCGGTAATGTTCAAGTTCAATAATTTACTTTTGCGAAATGTATAGATCTCAACTGAGAATATTAGAAGTTAATACTAATCTTCCTCAGTTTCAGCATTCTACATATTTTTAATATTTAATGTTATTAAGTTTCTTAAATTTTAAAATTTTAATTAAGCATTAAAAATTATTACGCATATAACTAGCTTGCTTTTTAGAAAACTGCCAGCCTTCGCGTTGCAAGAGCCGGCAAGTTGTGTGCAGTAGCAATATATCGTAGGTACGGTATATGTAAATTTAGTGAAGTGAAGAGTTTTTCTGAAGAGCTACGCAGGCGAAGAAATGCGGATGGTAGTTTCAGAAAGAAATTGCCAAATGTAGTGTGTAGTTTAAATTATTGTTTTATAGTGACGCTGTGAATGTTGTTTTGCTGTTTATTTACTTCTATGTGCAATTTTATAGTGACGCTGTGAATGTTGAGTTCTTCTTTACACTGTATGCTGCGACATATGGTAGTAGGTTTTGAAATCGTGAGGTGTTTCTGGCTCATAGTATCAGTCATAGGAAACTTGAGGTCCCATAGGTATGATCACAATATCAACAGTCATGTAAATTTCAAGTTTTTCAGTATGATCATAATATTGACGGTCATGTAAAATTACAAGCTTGTAGCTTAATCTGTTGACAAACAACGTAAGTAGCAATGGCAGCAATGTGATAATATACTTTTCTGGCCTATGTTTCAGTGCAAGGTCATTGGACGTAATCAACGATCCCAGTACCTTCTAACTACTTCATCTGCAGTGCGAAATGGACCTGGAAGTAAAGATCAAAGAGGAACCAGCCTGGCTTGAAGGAACAACAACTGCATCACTTGTAAGTCTCATTCTAGATAACTTTATAGAGGTCAGAAATTAACCCTTAATAGCTGAATAAGTTAGACAGAGCCATAATTTTCTATGATCTTCCTCAGTATTAACACCAGCAGTCAACATTTGCTGCATGAGCATCTATGCGTAGTTGTTTTGTTCCTTTGTCTGGGAATACACCACAGAGCACTACAGAAAGCTGCCAACTCTTAGGAACTTAAGGTTGGGTTTGGATTAGTCTGTACTTTTTATTGTCAGTATCAAAATTACTTAGGTTTAGGGGTTGCACCTATTGAGTTTTTCCCCTCTGATTGTAATATAGGATGGTTGGTCCATAGTACTTTTTAAAAAAAAAACTAATGTCTTCCAACACTACTGCACCACTATTAGTTCCACATGTTAAAAGTAATTACTCCTATCATAATTAGTGTAGAAGAAGCTAAAACACAAATCTTTTGTCAGTGTTTTTTGAGACTGGATACACCAGTCTGCTAAAAAAAATGTCAACACAGGTGTGATTATTCTGGGTTACCCTCACATCTGCAATGTGTTGGAAGATAAGTATATTAAAGAAAGAGCAGATTTGTCTATGGCATACAAGGAATAAAATAGCTCAAAATCTGAATGTACATTCACTCTAAAATAAGTATTATGCTCAGACATAGAATTCATTTAGAAAGGCAGAATAGTGATTAGCTCATGTTATTCCTCAAATACAGGTTAGATTCTATGTTATATAGAGAACTATGTCTAAGGGCTCTAGAATGCAGGATTTCTGAGAAAAATTTCTTTAATATGCCCGTTCTTAGTGGGCTCTGACACTTTATGGACTCAAGACATATTAAACAAAAGTTTTTCTTTCCTCTTTGTCATTATTTCTCTCTCCTTTGTGTGCATCCTTTTCATCCATTCCTTAGTTCAGCTACTGTTCCCTTCTCTATTGAATGGGTTAAGTCATTATATTCTATAACTTGATAACTTATATTAGAACATCAGCTTTTGATCACAGACTCTCCCCCCGTTTAGTGCCAACAAGGTTTTATGAATCCAAGTGAGAAATTTAAATGTCTCATAGTAGATCATAAAAGATATTCTGAAGCTGCAGATGTACACTCCAACACTGCTGACACTCCATGACAGTGTCTTCATCCCCACAGTTCTTCACAGAACACTACATAACATGCTTGTAGTAGTAAAATATTTAATTTCTAGTTGCTTTGTGTTTGGGCTACATCACATCTTTCGCTGGTATAAGACTGTAATAAGCCTGCTTCCTTCCTGTTTGTTTTTTTATTTTACACTTGGAAGCATTGAAATATGCTGTTTGAAACATAACTGTTCTAATGGTTTATGTACCCAACGTAAGCTTGGCAAAACCAGAGTAGAGAATGTGATTCCAATATTTCAAGGTATTTTAATCTGTCTGTAAACAAACACTAAGCTGAGAACAAAAAATTATTTAGAACAGTTGTAACACTTGTAATTGGTTCAAACAACTTTTAAGATTTGATTGATATGATTATACATATGAAAACAGTTAATACAATTTAGTGTTTATGCCTATGGCTGCTTCCTTCCAAATTCTGTGTGAGATGGCCCCAATTCCACCCTTGGGAGTATATCTTCTGATATGACTAGAAATTGTTTTGCATTTTATATTTTGTTCTCAGTCTCATCCTTTCCGTGACGTAAGGAGTGAAGAAGAATAGTGAGACCATTCTCAGTACAGCCTTTGGTTATAACAATCCTCTGCTTCCTTAAACATTAGTGAAATTCTGAAAGTAACTGTAATACTAGAAATGATAGAATTAACATGCTCATTTGCTGGTGACTATATTTGTAGATGTGTGTTATGAGTATGTCTAATATATTTAATTTTCCACAGGAAAATATTGAACATGTATCAGAAGTGATAGCTCTGAAAGAAGAAGTTAAATCAGAGTTAACAGAGCCAGGGTCGACGCAGGAAAATTCTCTTGAGGTAATGTACATAATTTGATAAGCTATCGTCAGGTAATTGAAATGGTTAGGATATGGCTCCACAGATACCAGGGTTTGATCCTTCATTTCAGTGCACATAAATTATAGTCCTTCAGAAAATATAATTTTTTATGAGATTGAATGTTTACTTACCTATTTTCACTTTTCCTTCAAGTTGTTCCATGATCTTGCATTATGAATTGTACAGCAGTTAGGATTATTCCAAAGACCTCTACTGTATATCATTTGGGAGCTGGTATCAATCCTACTAATACTTTTGAATTCGTAAATAGTTTTGAACAAAATGTATGTATAAGGTACATTGTTTTGTTACTGTTACAGGATATTTTACTAGTTGCTTCCAAATGAAACACCTTTGTTATCTTATTCATTATATTAATTATTGATTTCTAGATAACACTGTAATTTGTTGGTACAACTTGCAGGTGATATGCTTGTTTACTGTGAGCGTTCGCTTATATACTACACACATTGTAGCCATCTCATGGCAAGTTACCTAATGTGGTCTGTGGTGTTACTTGTCCATTGTGACTGATAATATTACTTAAACATACAATGGTATATATAAGCAATTCAAGAGTTATCTTGCCTTTCTGTTTCGTACTTCATAAGAGATAGTGTTTGTGATAGGCCTTATATATTCACCATTACTCACCTGAAAATTCGTTGCATGAATGAATTCGTCATTACCAGGATACACACTTGATCACTGTCTATGTCCACTTCATGGCACGAGTGTCATCTTCTTTCAGTATGACTATGTTGCTATAGGGTATTTCATTGCCCATTTATTGAGATATTGATTTCACCATCTCTTCTAGGAGTTCTGGGTTAGCTGCTGAAAATGTAGCTATGTGGGCATGGTTTTGATGAGAGGGGAAGTATAATCATGATCAGGGAGTGTAGTAATTGGCTTTTCTATAAGGAAATGGAATGTTGTTAGGTAAGAAGTGTCAAAAGGGTCATCATTTAGCTTTGGTGAAAGGATGTGAGTATGTGTTCTAAGAATGGTCCATTCTTTGTTGGTGAAGCAATAAGAATCCATCACTCATCTGAGGTGTTATATCAGACTCTTGACAGCTGCTTCCCAGATTCCACCAAAGTGTGATGCTGCACAAGGGATGAAATGCCACGTTAGTCCCATGCCTGCAGTTATGTGAAAAGTTGGTTTTGTGATGGTTGTTCTGCAAGAAGGCCTTGATTTCTGTAGCTGCTCTGAAGAAGTTTGTGCCGTAATTGCTGTAAATGTTCAGGGGTTGACCTCTATGAGAACTAAGTCTATAAAGTGCGGAGACAAATGTTGTGGTGAGATCAGATATCATGTCTGTGTAGACAGCCTTGGTAGCTAGGCAGTCTGGTCTTGTTCGATTTCACACGATATTTCATTAGAATTTGGCCAGCAGTTTTAAGGAATGGGTAATTCTGGGTTACGGGCATCATTTGTGTATTTCGCATTAATTGTTCTGAAGTATCTGCATTCATCTTAGAACACTTGATATGTGTATGAGTATGGCTTCTTTCTGTCCCCCTTTCTGATGAGATCCTAAACTTGTCTCTCAGAGAGTTGAGTGTCAGGATGAAGTAGTCGAAGGTGTTCCGATATCATAATTACATTTGTAAGATGATACAGAATTTATAGATTTTTCACTCCACTAGTATTGGAGTATTGTGCAGTCTTCTGCCAACAAGAAGATGGCCTTCTTTTGTGATTGGATTTATAGTCTGTATAGGTGTTGATAATTTCCTGCACAACAATCTAACATTTGTGTAGACGGTTCAACTCCTATACGGACAATGAACTTTATTTTCACTCCGTGGGTTGTTTATGACAATCTCAGCTAATTATACCTTACAAATCTCATGACTGGTCCGTATTGAAATGTACATTAATTCAGCAATGTTATAAAAGTTTATTGAAATCCATGTATTCAATACACATTGGGTTCTTAAAATTAAGATTTATATCTTGGAATACTAATTTAAGGGGACATTTTTCGCCCATTGCATGGGCATCATCAGCCGTGATCTCATGCTTAAGGGATAAAAATCAGGATCCTGGTTACTCTAGTCGAAGTGCTACATAGAAGAATGTATGTAATAAAAATGAGGAAACTTGTTGTAAGTTCACAGATGACAATTTACACAATTAAGACTCGTCTAAAAAAAATTTGGTGAGAGGATGTGAGTATGAGGTGTTAGAGTGGTACTTTCTTTGTTGGTGAAGCGATAAGAATCCATCACTCTTCTGAAGTGATATATCAGACTCTTGGCAGCTGTTTCCCAGATTCCACCAAAGTGTGGTGCTGCAGGAGGGATGAAATGCCATGTCAGTCCCATGCCTGCAGTTGTGTGAAGAGTTGGTTTTCTGAGGGTTGTTTTGCAGAAAGGCCTTGATTTCTTTAGCTGCTCTGAAGAAGTTTGTGCCATTATCACTGTAAATGTTCAGCCTACAGCCAACAGCGCATAAACTCAATGTTCCACCCATCTCCTCTCCTCTGCCACACCCCCTTCCCTCAATACCACAGAGATACAATACAAGAATTGCAACTGTCATTCGTTCTGATGCTGCAAAAGCAACTAGTTCACACCAGAAAGGTCGACAGGGTAAGTAATTTTATACCCAGCGTTTTTCGTCAAATTGTACCCTTTTTTGCTGTAATCTTAAAAATCCTTTTAGCCTCCTCTCGTTACAGATTCTTCACCACACATCCCCCAATATTCGATTGTTCGATTTCACACGGTTTTTCATTAGTATATGGTTTTGTAGCCAACTTCAAGCACAAGCATCCCCATTTGACTAACAGGACAAGAGGAGGCTATCACATCAGTTGGTAAAGACACACACTGCAACACACAGTCGTGAACCTTTTTTCACTTCTTCAGTAAAAATAAGAAGACTGTGGTCTCACCGTACAAATATGAGATTAACAGGGTTTCCACCCGTATGGAATACCGGAAACCGGGAAATGTCAGTGTATTCCAGAAATAGTGGGAAAACCAGGAAATGTCAGGGAATTCAGAAAATAATCTGGAAATTCGTTCTTCTTCCAGATAAAATGGACATACCATATTTGTCCGTTAATAGAAGCACATTTTTCAATTCTTGTAAGATTAATCTTGTTCATGTCTTTTATGCCAGGAATAAATTGTAAAGAAACCTGAATAAACAATAACAAAACCAAGTGTGATCACGAATGTGAAGTAACCAATATCTTCAATAGCTATATGAATACCATAGAGCAGACAGTAGCGACTATGATCAGTCGATTGATCGATCGAATTTTCAATGTTTTGATCCGCTTGCTATTGTATATTCTGTGTTGTTGGGGAATGGCGAGGCGTATATTGCGTTCTCAGTTTTCTAATCGCTTAACACTTAAGCGTCGACGTGTACATTTGCTTTTTTCTTGGTAAAGTGCTGAAATGCGATATACATTTTTCAGGTTGTTGTGGGCTAACGATGTTTGTAATTTCATTCGTGGATGATAATCAAAGACATAATTTATGTTCAAAGTTTCTATTTTTGTGTCCCCCCATTGGGGTGACATATGGTTATTAGGTTGACTATGCAACAGAGAAAAACCAGGATATGTCAGGGAATTCAGAAAATAATCTGAAAATTCGTTCTTCTTCCAGGTGACAGCCTTTTTACCTTTGTTGTTGTGGAACACTGTGCTCTGTGTTGTGAGCTGTTGATTTACATGCCTTTCAACGAGTTTACAGTTTTGTGACAAGAATTTAATTCATGTTATGTGTTTCTGTGTTGAGTAAGCCATGATTACCGATAGAGAGATAGAAGAACTACTTGAAAAGGGTTCGAATGTTGAAACAAGAGATGTTGACTTTTAGGATTTGCAATGTGATGCCACATTTTCTGAGTCGGAATTCAACAGTAGTTTGTGTAGTGAGGACACTAGCAAAGATTCCGGTGCTGCATTGGGCGTTGATTCAGCCAAATCACCAGCCAGTGACAATTACTGGGGAACATTCTCAGATTTGCAGAAATATTTTTTATTCACACGTAGCCCTGGTTTAAAATTTCACCTGAGTGCTAAATCTCAACCAGTATGTAAGAATACAAAAATAATAAACTCCAATCCACATTATTTTCCTTGCCATTAATAATTGGATTCTGATGGTTGCATAGAGAAATTCCACTGTCTGTTGCGCAATACACAGCGATCTGAGAAAGGAATGGGCACTGCGCTGCACTCTATGATCACCTTACATGAACAAGCAATGCAATACAACAGCGAATGGTAGCGCTAGTTTCGTGCGACAGCCTAAAGTTTAGAGGCCTGGACACACTACCTTGTCACCCCACGAGGGGTGACATACTATATTTTGTATGAGGGTCCGTCACCCCACATGGGGTGACATCATCTTCAAAGTGTTAAATGTATGGCTTCCACAGCAAAATATGCATATAGACAAAATTCCACTACCCAATGGATGACTGTGTTTGTTTATTATGTAATGACGTGTGCAATATTCACTACCTCGTAAAATGTAAAAAGAGACAAAATACACTGACTAAATGCAGGAAAGTGTGAAATTCGCTTAAACTTAATACTCATTCGAGTGCTTATTATTATTATTATTATTATTATTATTATTATTATTATTATTATTATTATTATTATTACAATTCTTAAATGTGCTGATGTAGGTAAACCTTGTGTGTGTAATGCACCATGACACTTTTCGGGTCGTGCCATGTTGAGTTTCTAACCTATCTGATGAAATGGTTGGTGATGGACGTCATTGATTGAGGCTCTACAGTAATCAAGTGATTTGAAGGTGTTATACATCAGTGGAAGTGAGAGAAACTTGCAGAAGTGTTACGTTTGTATTTACGAATCCATATACCCACATGTTTTGTCGGTACTGATCTTCTTTTTCTTCCAAATTTGCATTGTAAAGAAAATGGACTGTCGAAACAATGGAGTTGGAAGCCCAGCCACTACTAGTGCTGCCAACGTAGACCGCCTCGTGAAGTGCGTGCTGGAGGACTTTATTAACTCGAACAGTTTCCTTGAAAAGAATTGTGCAGGCCATTTTGACCCACATGACAGAAGTGGTTATAAAAGATCTTGAAAAGAGTTTTAAATTTAATATTGAAGCATTTTCAGAGTTAACTGAAAAACTTGATAAGAAGGAGGCGGAAATCCACAAACTGAAGGAGGGTATGGATGCCAAGTGCAATTCATTGCAGCAATACAGAAGGAAAGATACTGTAATTTAAGAATTTTCAGCATCCTTGAATCTTTGAACGAGAACTGTGATGAACTAGTGCTCAACGTGTGCAAAGCAGTAGGTGCAGATGTTAGACTTAATGACATTGGTAGGTGTCACAGAGTAGGACCTCGATTACTAGAGAAAACAAGACCTATCCTAGTGAAATTTTTGTCTTATTGGTCACAGCAGGATGTCTTCACTAGGAAAACGAAACTGAAAGGCTTATCCACGACAATCCATGAAGGTGTAACGGATATCAGAATATTGTAATAATATTTGAGACATATCAGAATGTCCATCTTGAAGACACCAATCTAGCGTTTTGTTCTTGGAAACACTTGGACTGACTCAGGAGACATCGTAATCAAGAAGGTGGACAGGATGGAATTAAGAGTGTGTCAGAGGAACTTCCTATTGCATAAGCTTCTGTTGCAGTGCTGCCTTATCACTTGACAATATGAGTCAACTCTCAACCTTTACTGTAAGTCACAGCTGAGAAGCTAGCTTCTTTTTTCTTCAAGTAACCTTATCTATCCATCTCTGTATTTATCCATTTATCGAATTTATTTATCTAAATATCTATTCGCTTATCTGTCTTCTTATCCTACCACCTGTCAATCTACGAGGTTTGTCCGGAAGATACGTATAAAAGTTGAATAATAACTTTATTTGACAATTATTCAGGTATTACAATATGGTCTCCTTCAAAGTACTCTCCCTGAGACAAGTTGCACTTCTGCCAACGCCGTTTCCACTGTTGATAACATTGTTGAAAGTCTTCAGTTCTGATGCTGTTCAGTTGCTGTGTCGTTTCTCCCTTGATGGCTTCCACATCACCCAAGTGCCGCCCCCAAAGCACCATTTTGTATTTCAGGAACAGGAAGAAGTCACAAGGGGCTAAATCGGGTGAATAAGGCGGGTGGTCTGTCACGGTGATTGAGCTTCGGGCCAAAAACTCACGCACAACGAGCGACGTGTGAGCGGGCGCATTGTTGTGATGAAGGATCCACCTGCCCCTTGTGCCAAATCCAGTCAAACTCGGGCCACACGAGCTCTGAGACTTGATGTTGATGCGCTGTTCCTCAATCAGAGAGAGCTCCATACCGACGGCAGGTGAAAACGGGTAACTTTCAGCAAGCAGCCGCACACTGCTACTGACACGCAGAGCTCTCCGACTCGAACTGAGCGTTGAGAAGATTGGCGACAACAGCAGTGCCACCTGGCGGCGCCTCCACGATATGTGATACGTCACCCCGACGGATTTACATGTATTTTCCGGACAAACCTTGTACTTACTCTTTAAGAAAAACTTCCTAACTGGATCTAATTTAAGTCAGGCCTCTATATTACGTCTACATAGATCTAACATCAACACTACATAGAATAAGCTCCTACTTGAGTATTCTGTATGCCTAATCGCCTGTTGTACGTTACCACTATTATTATTATTATTATTACAATTATTATTACTGACAATTTAATTATCTAAATTATGTTAATTGCTGTCCATTCATAGGATGTAGCTGCATGCTGTGTTCTAGTTAGTTTCATTTTAGCAATTGGTATTGCATACCACAAACAGCAGTAATCCCTGTGACCATAGCAATACTTTGCCTTGTCACACTTCCCATTCTGCACCCATCCCTTCAACCTGTCCACCTGCTAGTCCATTGACCTGAACCCCACCTCTTGAAGCTACAACACGTTCTCCAGTCAACCCTAAATAGACAGAAAGGCGCACATGACATATGTCACCTTAATGCCCAGAGTTAAGTTTCTCAAACTCGTATAGATTAACTAAAAACAATTTTCATACCACTGTCCTTTGATATAATCTTATGCAGTGAAAGTTGGTTGAAAGTCAAACATCAGGCTAAGAATCTGGAATTAACTGGCTACTGCCTTCTGAGGAATGACAGACTTGGCAAAGGGGTAGTTGGGGTCTGTGCTTTTGTCTCTTCGCGCTTGAAACTTAAAATTTAACTGTCAGTCGCCTTAACAGTATGAGCAAAAACCTGAGTACATTTTCATAGAGATATAGGTCTCTACTGTGAAAGGCTTAGTAGGTACTGTATACAAGGCACCTAAAGCTCGCCATCTGAATGACTTAGAGACTGATTTTAACAGACTGTTACCTATGTACGAACATGTTATAATGATGGGAGACTTCAATACAAACCTTCTAGATCCAGTTATTTCTGAAACCAACCGTCTATTGAATACGTTTCAGGCATGCGGTATAGCGATCCTCCCACTCTCCCCCCCACTCAGCACACTAAAACCCCACACATTACTGGACCTGATAGTAACAAACAACCCTGACAGAATATTACATCATGGCCAGACATCTGCTCCGGACTGTCAGCACATGACATTATCCTTATGTCTTACACACTGCAATGCCCCAGACATAAACCTATGTACGTGCCATACAGAGACTATAGCTGTATTGTCAATGAAGAATTATTGGAACACACTTTTTCAATGCCATGGCAGGATATAACTCATAAAACTAATATTAAGTACATGGTGACCACTTTCAGTAACATGATACTACATATTTTTGACAAACACGCCCCTATATGAACAGCACGTATCTGTAAAAGACTCTCCCCATGGTTAAATGATGCCTCAGCTGGATGCAGCTCATAGGAAATATAAATATTACCTGATGGAGAAAAACCTATCTATTACAAATGACTACGTAATAAAACGACTTGGACAGTAAGAAACTCTTGACCATTGTACGCCCATGACCTTATAAAACCAACCTCAATAGCTGCAGTCACTTCAGTGCAGCCAGTATCCAGTAATCGGGAGATAGTGGGTTCGAGCCCCACTGTCGGCACGGTTTTCCGTGGTTTCTCATTTTCACACCAGGCAAATGCCGGGGCTGTACCTTAATTAAGGCCTCGGCCACTTTCTTCCACTTCCTAGGCCTTTCCTATCCCATCGTCGCCATGAGACATATCTGTGTCAGTGCGAGTAAAGCAAATAGCAAAAACCAAATATTACCTTATAAAACCTGACGTAAGACCCACTACCTTATGGAAGTCAGTCCGACTATTTGGCTTAAATAAACTGGACGAGGTAGACGATTTGGAGATTTCTCTTTTTTTTTGTATTTGCTTTACGTCGCACGGACACAGATGTCTTATGGCGATGATGGGATGGGAAAGGCCTAGGAATGGGAAGGAAGCGGCCTTGGCCTTAATTAATGTACAGCCCCGGCATTTGCCTGGTGTGAAAATGGGAAACCATGGAATACCATCTTCAGGGCTGCGGACAGTGGGGTGCGAACAGAGATTTCTCTTGATGAACGGAATGATCACTTTGTATCCTCCCATATTCAATTAAATGAAGAAGCAAAGGAAAATCTCTTGAGGGCAAATAACAACACACCACCATAGGCAGAGACAAATTTTACTGTAGTTACGTCTCACCCCTGCAAGTGAAAGTAGCTATCTTGTGAATTAAAACTAAATCCACAGGGGTAGACATTATATGTATTATAATGCTAAAGAAAATTATTGACACCATTATTCCAGTATTGACATTCATACTCAACTTCTCTCCCTTCAAAACAGTGTATTTCCAAATGTCTGGAAAATGGCCCTGGTGCATCCTTTACCGAAAATAATATCACCTACACTAAACTGTAACTTCAGACCTATTAATATACTGTCTATAATAGCCAATGGTGCATAATCAAAACACAAACTATCTCAACGACCACAATATACTAGACCCACACCAGTGAGACTTCCGACGAAATCACAGTACATGTACTGTGTTACTAAGAATTGCTTACAATATAAGACAGGCTATTGATGTGCAAAGACTGACAATTCTAGTCTTATTGGACTTCAGCAAAGTATTTGACTCTGTAGACCATGAGTTGCTCCTATCCAAACTTTATCACCTAGGATTCTCCTACACTACTCTGAGATGGATGGGAGCCTATTTACACGAACGTCAACAATGTTTCGTCGGTCAGGGTACCTTTCCTTCTTGGCAATATGTGAAAACAGGTTTCCCAAAAGGGTTAACCCTAGCTTCCTTACTATTTTCTGTCTATGTCAGTGACTTAGTTAAACAGCTGACACATTGTAAATGTCAGATTTATGCTGACGTACAATTGTACATCCATGCAAAACCAACATACATTTGGAAAGCAATCAAGCAAATTAACATGGATCTAGAGGCCATAAACAAATGGTCTTCCCAGCATGGGCTTATTTTAAACCCAAAATAATCCCAAGCAATAGCACTTGCCCACCGTACACTTATTTCTAGCTATTACTGCACGTTCATCTCTGACATATGACTTCAAAACCAAGCTTTACCCTTTTGCAAGAGCGTAAAAAATCCTCGAGTATTCATGGACCAGCACTTCTCGTGGTTGGATCAGACAATATCTGTGAGTAGACGAGTTTTCACGATGCTGCACATGTTAAACAATTTCAAATTTACTTTCCCGTTCAGTTTAAATATGAAACTAGTTGAAACCCTCGTTCTTCCAATATTCTAGTATTTTGACGTAGTTTACAAAGACATGAAAACTGAGCTTTGAGATAAACTACAATGTACACAGAATGCCTGTGTGAGATTCATATGTAATCTGAAATTTTCAGATCATGTTACCCAGTCTTACGTCGATCTCGGATGGCTACGCCTTGAAGACAGATTCAAGCTGCATACCCTGACTTCATTGCACCTTACAATCCCCATCTTACCTGTATGAACAATTTCATAGCCTTTCTGAACACCATGATAGAAACACCAAAGTGCCGAGCTCAACATTGCTCCCTATTCCTAAGCATAAATCCTGAACCTACAACAGTTCCTTCACTGTTGTGGCCAGCTGTGAATGGAACTTCCTTCCGCAGGCAGTCAGAGGGATATCAAACCACGGAAGATTTAAAAGTATGTGTTCAAAATATCTCTATGAAATGAGCTCATAGTGCGACAGATTTATTTTCCTTCATCTTCTTCTTCTCATTCTCATCCTGGCCGTTCTTCTTTGTCTTCTTCTTATTATTATATCATTCATCCGTAGTGTTAGAGAGTACTCAACTGTGGTTCCCTGCATAGGTAACCATATCCTGATCTCCATTTTGTAATGTTTTTTGCCGACAAAAAACACGAAAATTGTAACATTCGTCAGTGTAATATATTTCTGGAATTGGACAAATTAATTGTAAATATTAGGTTTGTCTGTATTATTATTGTTCCGAGGTATCTGTGGAACAGCAGAGGTGAAAGAAGGTGCGGGCGGGAATAGGTCTCAACTACAAAATTAAAGTTAATTTAAAACTTTAACAAAGGTTATATTTTCAACAGACAACAAAGTTTAACAATTTTCATATAGTCTTTCAAAACTCAACAAGTAACAAGTCAGCAACAAGCCAAAATCAGGTACAAAGAAATTACAAGATTTCGGGGGGTTATTACAAGATCTGGGCTTCAAGCCCCAAGTATAATTCCTGAGCTCTCAGCTCCCAACCACCATTGCAGAAGGGCAGAAAACCCCTAAGTACAAGGAGCACTTGCTCCTAATTACAGTGTTAAGAAAAAGAGCAGACCCGCTCTCAATTTTACAAGCCTATCAAAGGCTACAACAAACTTCATTTCTATCTGCCCTTAAGGCACATCAAGAAACAAGGGTATTTGATACCCAACCTACAGGGCCTTTACATGAGGAAAATAAAACATCAGGTTAAGTTACTGGCCCATAATACAAAATAGAATGGAGGCGAAGCTTGCACTCCTAATACACTTTTAAAACCTACTCGGCACTAGGCCGCTTATGCAAGGGCTAATCCCATACTAAGGAGGTGACACGATAAGAAAACTTTATTACATTACGAAGAGAAGGAAAACGGTTATGAAAATGTAGTCACCTCAAAACAATATGAGTGGGAGCTCGAGAGGGTTAGGCACTCTCTATCCCAATTTGTAGTTAAAGAGACGGAATTTTTACCAAATGTCTTTTACATTTTAAAGATAGGTTACATGAGAAAAGTTTCGAACCTGCCCCGAGGGTTAAACTGCTGAGCTAGCAAGAAATAAAGTTATTAAACGGCCATTACCTTGTGGATGAACTGCTGCCCGAGGAAAGAGGTGCTTCCCGCCCCCTGCTACATAATCACAAACTAAGCAAGATGTCGATGAAGTGGCCCCGCAAACAAGAAAATCAGCAGTTTATATACCCTCGTGGAACATTTGAGATCTTTCAAGAGTGAGTACACACACCCCCCTCAACTTTATTGGATAGCTTAAAGCAACATACCCATATCGGAGAAGACCTATGTTATTGGTCAAAAATTAATTAGAGAAATTCGGGATTGGCTAAATTCAAAACAGGCGAGTAGAAATAATTAATTTTGCCAACCCACAAACCACAGAACAAAATTTAGTAAGGTCAAAAACTTATCAACACAAAACTTCTTCAAGAAGGTTCATTCCTTTGCAACAGAGTGCGTAATCATAGTTTTTTTTTTTCTGTAGAGACATCTAGAAGAGAATGTCCACACTTCTTGATATGGAATAAACAAACACAAATCGAAATAGGCACAGTTCAGAATACTTCAAAATTACACCATTTACTGTAGTGACATATTTTAAGAAATAGTACAATTAGTTCAGTTTTCAAGGTTCCAAACTTCTCCTGTAGAGGAGTTTAAATTGGCGCAATATTTGAATTAGCGGCGTGGAGGTGTACTGCCTGGTACAATTATTATTATTGCAATTCGTTGTATGTTTATTTTTTGCAGGTATTATATTATTATACTTAGGAAGTAAAATGTTAATTTATATTGTGTTTTATAATAGATATTTTTTATACAGTAGGAGAGCACAGTAGCATAGTAATTTGTTTGTCTCTTTTTCTAATTCAGTATTCAAATGTTTTTATTTTATGTTATTTATATATTGCACTGGTTAAGTGTAAGACAGGGACACGTGTCCCTATATTTGCCAGTTAAAATAAACCATATCTATTATCTATATGTCTATCTATCTAACTATCTATCTATATCATTCATGCAAGGTGTTCGGAAGCTTGAGGCATGAGTAGTAGCGTGTAATATCACGTGTAATTTTGTGAATACAGAACAAGATTTAAAATAAAGTGACAGCATATTGTAAGATGAAAGTTGTTTGTTGGTTTGTAGTTTTTGAGTTTGTGAACTATAATTCTGTGTATTCGGTCTTGATCCAACCAATCCCAAGCTGCCATTCATATCGATTTATGTAGATTGAGTGCAATCTTAAAACCTGGTTGTCAACTGTATTGTCTACAATACATTGCCTCGTGGTTAAGCTACCTGGCTTGGCGTTTGCGGTGTAGGTTTCATAGTCTTCAGTGTAGATGTAATTTTATTTATGTCCATGTGTTGGTTAGTATACTGTTCATCTGTGTACCATACCTCAGTATAGTTCATGAAAAACAAGTGGCAAGAATATGACTGCGAAAATTGGCACCATGGTCTCAATCAGCCAAAACATCCTTCCTATGCCAGTCATTAGCTGCAAATAATTTATTTCTTTTATTCGTAATAATAATGTATGTATTCCTTTTTTTAGCGTTGGATATTATTAGGAATTGCATACACTATCTTAGTGATGGTGAAGTGGATACTACTTTGAAGCTGTTACAGTTTGGGATTATTTTTGCCTCTGTTCTTCCCTTCCACATATTTGTCAACATTAGGTAGGTTATCTATAGCATGTTCGGTGACTTTTGAATTTTTAAGCCATCTTATAGCACAGTATTTCAAAGGAATACATTTGAACCTGAATAATGTATCGCAGGAACATAGCACAACAAGAAATGAAGAGCACGAAGAAACTCTGCAATATTCCACTGGGTTTATTTTACTGGCATTTTATATGAATTGTGCACAGTATGCAAGCCACAATGTCCAATGTCCACCAAAATAGGAGCATGCAGATCATCATTTAATAAATGACCAATATCCTGAAGGAACTTTTTATTAGCAATTGGACCATCCATTGAAATTTGTTAGGAGTTCTTTTAGATTGAGTCCTTGCAGTGCTTGCAAAAACCATTTAGCAAATCCTAGGAGGTAGAGTGAACAGGAAACACAAAATCAAAATAAGAAGTGCATACCTCATTAGTATCAGGATTGAAACAACGAACTACAGGATCCATTTGGCCCATCTGTGAAACTTTATTCATTGACTCATCAAAACCAATGGTGAAATGTATGCACTTACTACACATCTCAAGAACTTGATTATGAAAATAGGGAGCCAAACCATGAATGATTGTATATGAACTTTTGTTCTGTGCAGTTGAACTTTCAAAGTGATTTCAGAGTCTGAAAACATTACAGGGAACAAACGTAGACTAGCTTCAACAATAACAACTACATCAGTCACACAGGTATACTCTCTGATAACACTACAAGCTTCGTACAAGAATATTCAATGTCATCTTTCAGTACTAAAACTACTTGAGGTTCATAGTAACCATTCTATGAACTCAAACTAAGTTGCATTAAACCAGATTCCATTCCTACTTCGAACTTTTAACTTCAGGTCATAATTTTAGCCATAGACATTGTTATTGTTCAACTAAATATAGACTGATAGGCTGTTTTTAAAAATGTTTTAAAGATATCAATGTAAAACTCCATAAACATTAACCACTATTCTCACACATTTTTTAGACATGCCTTAATTGTGTAAATTATCATATGTGAACTTACAAGTTTCCTTACTTTTATAACACACATGTTTCTCTATGTAACACTTTTACTAGAGTAATCAGGATCCTCATTTTTATTCTTTAGGCATGAGATCACGCGTGATGATAACCATGCAATGGGCGGAACATGTCCCGTTAAATTAGTATGACAAGATGTAAATCTTAATTTTAAGAACCCTATGTGTATTGAATAGGTGGATCTCAATAAACATTTGTTCCGTTGTTGAATTAATGTGAGATAATTCACAAACAATATAAAGCTACTCTCTGTACCTTGTTTAATCTTGCAATTTTTATTATGAACAGATCACCATGCATGACTGTAAGAAGCATTAGTGGCATTTTTTGAATTGGGAGATTAATTTGAACATTACTTTTTCATTTTGGGCTACTCAAGGGTTCTTGATTCAACCATCTAGGACCATGGCAACAAACTCTATTGTTGACGATTATGTTCATTTGTAGTCATCTGGACACTAAGTCAATAGGTTACCCCTATTCTTTTACTTCGGTATTCTCCCTATTGTTTGTCATTTCTCACTGTACAGTTGGTTAGGAAACATCTGTTCTTTTTAGTGAACTAATTGTAAATGATTAGTTTTGAAATATTTTTAAATTTTTTTGTGCAGTACTATTTGTAACTTGTTGTGTCTTGTGTTTCTAGCCAATTCTTATTCATACACTTGTGTCCTTTTATTTCTGTGACTGCTTGTGCATTATTTATATCTTCTGTTGCCCCGCTATCATCGTTATGTACGCACGGTGCTGACATAATATAGTAGTTAATAGATAGATTAGATTAAGCATAGAAGTAGTAGAAGAAGAAACACAATAAATAATAATGATAATAATAATAATAATAATAATAACAATAATAATAATAATTGAAAAATAACGACAGAAACGCGCAGTGAGAAGGAACTAGGGACAAGAGAAAACCAAAGGTTAACAACGTAAATAAGATATATATTTAACGATAAATTAGTACTTAAACATTTCTCAGGTTCGTACCCCACTGTCGGCAGCCCTGAAAATGGTTTTCCGTGGTTTCCCATTTTCACACCAGGCAAATGCTGGGGCTGTACCTCAATTAAGGCCACGGCCGCTTCCTTCCCACTCCTAGCCCTTTCCTGTCCCATCGTCGCCGTAATACCTATCTGTGTCGGTGCGACGTAAAACAACTAGCAAATAAAAAAAATAAAAACATTTCTCAACAAGATAGTAAATGCCCGACAGGAGCTTTGCAGACAATAAAGCATATAAAGGAAACCTCAGAAGACAAGGAAAATGTGCCGCATTTACAATAAAGAATATCAGAAATACAGCAAAAACCGTATGAATAAGTATAAACATAGAATAAAAAGTGATAAACTCGAACAACCTAAAAAAATGAGAAGAAGAGAAGATGCAAACAGAAGGGAAAATGGGAATGGAAGTAGGGATCGAACTTGGAAGGGATTCTCTTCGCTGGGTGTAGTTACACTTCAGGATGTTTAATTAATATTAGTGCAGAAGGTAGCATTGCTCCTATGAAGCAGATACTGTGAGATCAAAGTGCCATTGTCCGTAGTACAGTTCGTGTTTAAAAATATTAAGTATGAATAATATCTCGAAATAAGCTGGCGAAAGCAAAGTTCAAACCGGGGCAGATGGCCCAAAGAAGAATCTAATGCCAAATAACATCATGATAAGTCTTGCTCACCAAATAATGCGAAGAATTATAGTCCAGATGGTAATGACAATATAAATGTAGCACAGTTGTTCGGTGCTCCACCACTCCGAGACGAAGGCAGGCTCAATTTTAGAGCGGTGGAGGAGAGAATATATAGCGGTATGGAAGCGTCGAGATGAATAGAGAAGCTGAAAGCCAGCATGTTCCAGAAATATGAACGTCATAATCAAGATAACACAAACACACACAGCAAGCGGAGAAGGCGATGTGTGGAGAGGAATGGGAGAGACACGGGATGGACGGAGGCGGCAGGTGAGCAGAGCAGTAGAGTGAGTGAAGCAGTGGCGTTGTGGTCAGAGAAAAGCAGCATGCGAAGGTAGGAAATATACGTAGCATGTAGCGGAGATTGTAACACTAACCCCCCCCGTGTACCATCCTTGGTATACCGCTTGTTGGCCGGCACTTGCATATTTCTCTTCGACGATCATCTTTTACCTTTCGTATGTAATTATACTAACCTATCCATCACAGATTCACCTCAATTTTTTTTAAGAACTGGTTAGGTTTCATGAGTTTTCTGATCCATTATTAAATGCTGCATGAAAAATTGTGTTCCTGTGAGCCTAGTTGTTAGAAACTAGAGTAGAGTAACCCCTTTTTTGTCTCTGACAACTGAATGTGGAACGTGTCTGTGGTTCTGGATAAGCATTTTGCTTGGTTATGATTGAATATTACAGGAATAATGTGCACGTAGTTTTAATCCAGGCAGATTTAAATATTCTAGTTGTTGTAATTCTCAGTTAGGTTGGGGTTTTATTCTTGATAGGGTAATTCTGACAAGATGCAAACTCCTGCAGGTCTACATTCCGGCACTAGATTTCTTTTTTCTTATTAGGTATACGTGTAGAATATTCAGTACAAAGGTGGGTTGGATCCTTTTATTTCTTATTTTTGTGTGTGTGTGTGTGTGTGTGTGTGTGTAATGCACGCTACTTTAAGTTTATTAAATTTGGTAATTCGCAGCTGGGTCAGGGATTTTATTATTTATTACCAGGTAGGCGATTCTGATAAGACGCAGACTCCTGCTGGACTAAATTTCGTCACCAGCTTTTTTTCTTATTGGGT
Organism: Anabrus simplex; assembly: GCF_040414725.1. NCBI lineage: Eukaryota > Metazoa > Arthropoda > Insecta > Orthoptera > Tettigoniidae > Anabrus > Anabrus simplex. Next base: position 40,218,896 of record NC_090279.1, read on the forward strand.
TTGCATCTTAAGTGTTCAGTATGAAGGTGAGTAGGATCCCCTAAATTATTATTATTATTGTCACCGAGTTTTCGTGGATCACAGAGAGGTGAAAGAAAGTGTTGGTTTGAATGCGTCTATCTACGATAGTCAAAGATTAATTTAAAACTATAAAATAAAGGTTATATTTCTTTTCAGATATTAAATTTTAACAAACAACAGAGGTAGTTGAAAAAAATAAAAACAGAAAAACCTACAAAAGTTCAGTTACAAAATTCGAGCTTCCATCTCCCTATTTACAAGGTCCTTACGCCACTACTCTTGCGTTTAGTTAGATAGGCAAGCAGATGAATCTCCCAGTATGTTTTACATGAAATTTTAAATCACAATTTTCAAGAGCGGTTTGCTCCAAAGGTTACCAATTATCGCCTTCCAAAGAAACCATTCAATATCACATAAATATGTATACATTTGAATAAAATAGCCTCACTGCTCTACAATTCTACTGAGGAGACTACACTCCCAAAGCCTTACAGCCTTTAACTTTTACACTAGTGATAAGAGTGTCTTACTCAATCATATTTACACTTTCTGGCCTCTCTAGGCATAACCTACATTTGACAAGACCATTTCAATTGATTACGCTGGCCCAAAAATCAAAAAGTATGGAGGCGGAAACTTGTGCTCCTTGAAATCGAATATTAAATCTCTACTTGGGCAAGTGGCCCGACGATTCAGAGGCTAATCCCACACAACTGAAGTGACTAGATGGACGAAATTTAAGTTACAAGACTACAGATAGAATATGGTTACAAAAACACCTCAAAAACAAACTCGAGAGGGTGTCACACTCTCTATTCTCGAATTTTAGTTAGGTACACTTGATTTACTCGAACTTTTACATGAGAAGAAAGAGAAGTATACATAACTACTGAAATGAAAAATGGTGGCCATTACCTTAGCTGATATTCTGCCTGCCGAGGGATGAGGCCCCCGCCTCCTTTCTTAACCCACACACTCAATAGCACGATGATCAGTAAAACAAGTTAACTCGAAAAAGCGTAAGCTTTTATAGCCGAGAGGAAGGTTCGAGAAGGCTCTGGGATAAGACCAGACACACCCCATCATTTTTATTGGACAGTCGAAAAGTTACAAGAAGCCTAGGATTGGCAGAAAATAAATACACAAAATTTTTGATTTGCCAGACTCCAAGGCTGGCGGGATGAGTAAGAAGTGTTGAAAACCTAGTAGTGTCAAAACCAAAGAAAGTCCGTTCAGTTCAGGAAACCTATAAACACAAAATTTTTATAAATTTCTAGTTGTTCCACTTTACACCAGAGTGCATGCCATCAGTTTAATAGAGACGTCTGTGGAGAAATATCCGAACTTCTTGAAATAGCTGTTGCCAACTATGGTACACCAAAAAAGGAACAAAAGAAATGCAGTCTGTTTAGGACACCTAAATATAACACATTAATCTATCACTTTAGTAGTGACATCTGTTGACCAACGTCCTAACTTCTTGCACTAGTTGTTTCAATTTTTATGTGGTAGGTAGCATTCTTCAATGCGCTTCATTTAAATGCTCGGGGTTGAGGTGTACCTCCCGGTATCATTACTAGTGTGTGTGTGTTTTGGCACTTAATAGTTTAATTGTCTAGCTGAGTAGCTCAGGCGGTTAAAGTGCTGGCCTAATCTTTCTTATTGTGCATGAATGTTGAGTATTCAGTACGACAGCAGCTTGGATCTTCAAAATTATTATTTCAAACGTTCGAGTGTAGTTATTAAGACGTAAAGCGAATTTTGTTGTTGTCGACCACCCCGTGAAAGGAAGTCGAACTTGATGTGTTTCAATTAAACACACAAGCTTTTAATGTACAGTCATTTAGTTAGCATGCTCGTTTCATGCACGTGTAAAGAAGCCACTGGTTCGATTCCTAGTCTGGTCGGTGGTTTTTCAATTTATTTTAGCTCGAAGGTTGTGGGTTTTGATTCCTTTAGCTGTTATGTTAGTTTGATTCCCAGGCGGCCTGATGATTTTTTATCTGCTCGCTTCTCTAATGTTAGTTACCAAGTGATGTAAACCAGCAGGCAATTACACGTCTCCAGGGTTTAAATCTGTAGCCTAGGCTCAATGCGCGAACAATAAACTTTGTATTCCCTGTCTTACCAAATAAGTTACTTCGGAGTCTAGTCAACTTGCTCGTACCGCCAATGTTCTTTTGCTGAGATGTGCATACTAGGCTAATTGCAAAAACAATGACCTTTGTACTTCAGCAGATATTTCCATGTCTAATCAGAATGTTCTTGGAATCAATCTTTTTTTTTTTGCTAAGACGCACATATGTCACGACCTCACTTAGTACAGAATTTGTTGCATTCTCTTTCCACATTCAATTGACATAATTTGTGCTAATCGTTCACACTTAGTCTTCAGTGAATGAAATGCCCGTCATCGATTCCTGGTCGGGTTCTCACAACGTAAGTTAAGGTCAAGAGTGTTAGCACGACCAGGGATAAATAAACAAATTAAAGGAAATACTTACAATTATCCCAACGAAAAGGCCGTCGCTGATTGAGGAAGCACTGGACTCAAGAGGCCAAGCGAATCAACTTAAAATAAGCTTAGCTAATTGACTGAAATAATAATTCCTTGATTCATTTAAGAAAACTTTAATAATACCAAAACATTTATAATTTACCGACCTCAAAATTAATATATTTTTTAATTGTTTTAATAATACGATAAATACTGAATTCTATTTTGATCAATTAAAAGAACAACCCAGTAGAAAATAAAATCCTTACATCAATAATTATTGAATGAAAACATAAGAACTTTAGAATAATAAATGAACGAGGTTCAATTGAAAGTTAAATAATTAAATCCACCATTATAGAATGGAGAATGAAAACCTATCTAATAGACAATCTCGGTTTTCGGAGGTTGCGTGAAAACAGTAAGGACCAACCAAACACACAATATCAGAAATCGAAGAAATAATTCACGAATATGCAATCAAAAACAGAAGTAGGATTAAATAATCCAATATTCCCCAGAGACGATAACAAAAATCGAAGGAGTAAGTCAAATACAGCAGAAATGATCCAATGCACGCAACTATTCCCAATACAGATGAACGTCAATACCACAATAATAAGCAGACACTCAAATGTCAGATTCAACACAGCAACGCCCCCCCATTGCGTTTGCATTCTATTACACAGCTGTGTTCACGGCCGACTTGCTGTGTTACACAGGACAACCGCCATGATCAAATGAGAACACGATGTACCGAGTAAGTCATTAGATCAGCTTTCATTTAAAGCACTAGTTTTCTTTTTAACAGCCCGAAATGGCTTGAAAAATTTTTAAATAATAAATATTTGATTATGTTTTAAAACAAGAAATGAAATAAAACCAGCCCTTTAAGGTTATACAATTAATTCGTGCACCATCTTGTCGGAGCTCCTTGAACATAATTATTCCTTTCGTGCACGAAACCTAATATAATTGAATGCAGAAGCAAAAATTAACATATAATAATCTTCTTAAATTAAATTGAAACCCCAACTATTTTCACATTACAAGTTAACGACAATGACCTGTTTTCGACTCTAAATTTTTTTAAACCCACAAATGATCCGAACATCACCTTTAGAAATTCTCACATATCGTAGACCTAAGTACTCAGCGTTTTAACACCATTAAATAACAGGCTTAGTTCTTCAGTTAAAACAGTCATGAGATCCAATGAAGCTACTTACGAGGTCGGTGTTTACAAGAAATAAAATCCTTTTAAAAAAAACAACACATCTTCGGCACTTATGCCAGATGGAGAATCCATCAGCCGGGATCAAATATCCACACCATCTTCCCTTCTTGTAAGATAATTTTGTATCTTTAAAGCACAACCAGCAGAGATTAGCTCAACGCGTCTTCCAGTTAAAAAGCCAAGAATCAGAACAACTGCTCACGCTGATTGTTAGAGCCACGGTTCACAACCGAGCAAGCTTATCTTCTTGGCGGCCAGATAGCAGCACCAACTACTCACATTCGAATTGTTAGTACTAAATCCACCACTAGATGGCTCACCATCAGCAATTTAATGAAAAGCCCATACAGTTACGATATTCAACACGCGGAGATGCAGACAAATGATGTGAAAGCATGAATGTAATAGAGACAACATAGTACCATGACGAGTAGTTATTCAAACTCCATTACAGGATTGAGTACTTTTAACATTTTTTCTTCTCGTGAACTTAAGACTTTTAGTTCTGAGTCGAAGTTAGCTCCGGGTTTGAGAACCCAATTCAGCGATTGTTTTCATTGCTCAGAATTAAAAGTTTTAATTTTTGGTGTTAGATATTTGAATAGCACTTCAGCTTTGGGTACAAGTGAGCTCCATGTTCAAATCCTAGTTCTGTTGGTGATTTTTCCTTTGAATCTTGTAACGCTAAAGCTAGGTGTTTTAGTTGACTGAGCACAGAGGGTGATTATTACCTTAAACTGCGCTTGTCGCCTCATGTGCTCAATAATATACTCTCCATAATGCAGTATTCTTTGCAACTTCCTCACCGAGCTCGATAGTTGTATGCAGCTATGAGCATAAAGGCGACGTGCTCTAAGGTTATCAGATTCTGGGCCTCACCATAGGTGTTATAAATGGCCGAATTAAATTTGGCTTTTGCGGCAATCTCAATGTTAACTATAATTATGCCATATTCGGATACAATATGTTGTAGATGAAGAATTTCTTTCCACAATATATACTACTGTATAAATTATACAGAAGTATTAAAAGTGTATTATTTTGATATTTTGATGGGTTGATATTTTGTAGAAATCCTATGTGTGATGTGATAATTGCATTTCTGGATTAAATTGTTGTGTAGAGCTTTAAAGTTAAACTGTCTGTAGATTTGTACAGTGTTTACGCAGTGTCATTCTACATTATTAACAGTTTTCTGAGCTGTTAATTTTAATACTGTAACTGGTTTTACAGTAAAATAGTGATAATCATTTCATTTACTATTTGTTAATTGAGAATTCATCCAAGTGTCATTGAAATGTTTTTGATCCAACCCAATCTCTTCCCTTTGGATATAAACTGACCCATGAGAGAAACACTTCTCTGAGTGTTAGCTTCCAAATATTCCATGGAATAATTACCACCTCACCCTATTCCTCATGGTAAGTCCCATCTTATGCATTACATCAAAGGAAGTAGAGAATGCCGTTAGGAGTGTGAAGAACCAAAAAGCGCCAGGACCAGATAACTTTCCTACAAACTTCTGGAAATTATAGCAATTTAAAGAAATTATCAACTGGCTGACAAGCTTGTTAATTGAAAGAGTTGACTCTGGCTCTGTTCCCAGTCATTGGGCTGTAAACATCTTTGTGCCTATTTTGAACCAAAATGACGATCCAGCAGAATGTGCAAATTATCGTCCTAATTGCACCCAATTGTACATGAGAAGATCTTTGAGAGTATCCTTCATTATTGACTGGGTGAAATCGTCGGCATTATTGCTAACCAATGCATCTTCATTAAGGGTGTTGGAACAACTTATGCAATTTTCACTGCCAGAATGCTAATTGAAAAGCACTGAGAGCATCAGCAGGCAGTGTACATTGCCTTCCTTGATATTGAAATGACTTTCGACCGTGTTCCACACCGTGTGATCTGGTCTGCAGTCGTGACCATCGTGTACCAGAAATGCTTATAATTCGGATCAAGACGCTACACAGGAATACCAGAGGTTATGTGTGTTGGGCTGTCAACGTCTCTGGGAGCTTCTCAGTGAAAATTGGTGTGTACACCAATGTTCCACTCTGTCCCCATTGCCCTTTGTCCTCAGCATGGACACCACCACATAGCACCTGCAAAGGAGTGTTTGTAGGACTCTCGTATATGCAGATGATGTTGCACTTGCTGATGGACCCAGAATGGGACTGCGGCATCAAGTTGAAGATTGAATACCTGTTTTTCAAATGCAACTTTAGAATAAATAAAAGGAAGAGTGAATACTTGGAGTCATCCGAACCATCTAAAAGCTCCGTCCAAATTGATTCAGGTACCTAGAATCTTGCCTAGAGACTGGTAGTGGGGTAGATGTTGAAGTGCGAATTATGATAAAGGCAGCATGGATGAGATGAAGGGAAATCACAGGCACACAATGTGACTGATGTATAACACTACGTCTGAAGTCCAGAATATACTGCATGTTACTACGTCGTGTTCCTGTGTACTGTGTTGAATCTCGACAGACTGAGAAAGGTATGGAGTAGCAATTACACAACATAGAAATGTGTATACGCCTATAGTCAATGGGCATTGCAGTCCTGCATCACGTAAAAAAGACACCATTCACCAGCAAATGAGCATCGCAGCCGTCGCTCGTGAGGCATAGGATATGTCACCAATGGTATGGCCGTGTCCTTTTGCAGCACCTGACGCAGTTTGCAATTTCATCCAATCTTTTGAAATTACTTTGCAACGTCCACGTGGACCTACTCTAAAAAGACATTAAAAGTATTATACAAAATTTTTAAAACTAGAAACGCTACTGCGATTGGTAAAATTTCTGGGCATATACGAAAGTCACTTCTTTGAGTTATTGATTAGTGTATGTGTGAAGCAGCTATACCAGATGAATGAATAACTAGTGTAGTAGCACCCTGTGTATAAAGAAAATATGCTAAACATAAAGTCAATAACTACACACTAGTCGTCTTGGCTGGTGTGGCATGCAAGCTCTTGGAATGCATTCTTTCTGATTATATTATACACATTTGCGAAATTACCAGCTGGATCGAAAGAAGGTAGTTAAGGTTTCGGAAACATTATTCCACTGAAGCTCAGCTTGTAGATTCCAGCAGGGTATAGCAGATAAATTAGATTCACGTGGTCAAATGTGACACGATTGACATATCATGGGGTAGATGTCGGTAAACTACTGACAAAAATTAGTGTGGTTGGGATAGATAAAATAGTGGCAAATGGGTGACTATAAAGACGTGGCCAAATTATTAAAAATTGAGAATTGAAAACATAAGATGTTACCTCTTTTAAGTTGATGACTTTAGTGCTTGGTATGCACCCCCTTAGCTTTCATGAGTGACTTGATTAGACTGGGTATACCCTCAAACAGTATTTTACACTGACTCTTTAAATCGTCATCTTGACACCAGATCTGAACGAGCTTCTCAGTAAATACAATTTTTGTCGTTATATTCGTTTTTCGGAGTTTTCTTTTCTGTCGCTCAAGAATGTTCTATGGGGTTCATGTGTGGACTGTTTCTAGGCTTTGTGGCAAGGAGGCCCATCTTGCATAAAAATAAATTCACTTTGGCCGAACCACTCTTGCACCTGAGCTATCAAACGGGTTCTTAATGCTATATTGTTCACGTCTCATAGTTCCTTCTACAATATATAATCGTCCACAGTCGTACCAAGAAAATACACTCCAGACCATCACTGAAGATGGATGCTTCACTCAGTGTGGATGGAATGCTTCTCCTCCACTTCTTCTGACACATTGACTTGTCTCTTCTTCGAGAGGAATTACAGATTCGTCAGTAAAACAAACCTGAAATAAATAAAACAAATAAGCCTAGCATTAAATGCAATAAGCTGTACAGTTTGAAAGGAAAATTTCATACAATTACTGTACTGTACAGTTACACCACTTAGTTTGGGTTAAAAATGGAATAATGAATGATAATTTAGGAATTACAGTAATTGTCATGGACTTGCCTGTTTCCATTCATCAGATGACCAACTCTGGAGAGTCTTGGCCCACTGGTTCCTCTTGGCAGTCATAGTAGGAGTAATCTTCGCTTTTCTTTGAGGTCGTCTTGCTCTCATTGTATCATTAAACAGCTCTCGTCTCACAGTTCTGGCTGGTACCAATGACCCATACTCTTCTAATTTCTTACTTAAATACAAACTAGTAACCTTGAGGTGTTTTACTGACAAATTAATCAGTTTTGCTTCCTCCTTGGGGTTAGTTTCTTCTTTCGCCCACATTTTCCAACACGTTGTTGACAATTTGTCTTCCCCTTATCTTCACATTTTAAAAATCTACTTACAGATTGCTGTGATGGATGCAATCTAGAATCTATGTCTTGCTGTGAATAACGTTTCTCAACAAGTAGCTCTCTGACAATGCCTTTCTTGGCGAAAGGTCCTTTCGTCTCCCCATAACCTCAAAATTTGACCGTTCTCAAGAATCACTCTTAAGAAATATCAACTGATCTCATGAATAGTATCAATAATGTATGTAACTTACAGAACGCACAGTATTAATAATTGGTCAAATTATTTACTTTCATACAGCAACAATATGCAGATATAGATGATAAACAACAGAACATGTTCACTAACAAAAATGGCACAAAACCATATGAATAATGAAATTACATTGTGGTTCTCACTGTAGCCACTGTATGAAAAAGTACAATAGTGTGGACAGGGATATCCCAAGTGGTAACTTTACCACCAAAGGCTATAAAGGACAATAATTTACATAAAGATAGAAATATACGTTTTACCATTAAAATGTGGCCTCGTTTGGTGTATTTCTAAAAGATAGAACTCAGAGCATTAGATTAAGTTAAGCTTCATTTGATCCTGTAACAATTATGGGATTGGGTCCCACAGGGCAGGATTATGAAACCTTTATATTCTGATATATATAAACAATATCAATAATGAACTGAAAAAAGTGATGAGGCTCTTTGTAATAAATAAGTTTCAGGATTGTGAGTAACTGCAAAAAGGACCTTGACAATAATTTAAGAAGGACATTGGGCAATGTTATATTGGTAAACGGGGTGGAAAGTCAGGTTATGTGTTTCACAAATAGAAAGAGACCTCTCTGGTTTAATTATTGTGTTGATGGGGTGAAAGTTATTCATGGGGACCTCTGTAAGTACCTAGTTATTCATAATAAGTATATATCTTCATTCTGGTAATCATATAAACATATTGAAAATAAAATTTACAGGTCCCTTAATATGTTTATGAGGTTATTTAGGGGTTTTAAAGGAGAGGGCATTTAAATCTCCAGAAAAACCACAATGAGAGTATGAGACCATCAGCAGTATATTACTTAAGTGGAGAACAGGAAATAATCCACAGAAATAGTTCCATTTCTTGTGGGTGATTTCTAACAAAAAGTTGTGTTACAGAGATGTTGCAAAGTTTCAGCTGGGAAGACTTGGAGAAAGGAGACAAGCTGTTCGATTAAGCAGTATATTCTGAGATGTCATTGGAGAGATGGCTTGGAATGACATTAGTTGATGAATACATTTAAGTCATGTTCTTCAAGTGTAGGAAAGGTCACAACATGAAGATAAGTTGGAATTCACGGGGACAAATTTTGGCAAATGTTCACTTATATGAAGATGATTTAGTGATTGAAATAATCTACCATGGGAGTTGTTTCATATATTTCCACAATCTTTCTCTATATAAACAACCAATAGCCCTAAATGCTGTTGTTTGATTCATTCATTGATTGGGACATTGATTGATTTATATTTTTGGTCTTAATGTGATGTACAGAGAGGAATGATGGATATTTCTATGCTTATGATTTAAGCATTGTCCACTTGTTGGGAAAGTAGTGGGAACAATGTGGGATTATTTGATATTACAGTGAAGTGTTTTCGGAAAGAAAGTGTATAGGAACATGGAAATGAACAAAAAAGTTACAAGTCAAGTCGGTATAGAAGGATGGGAACAGGGGAATGTGAACATAAAAGGATGAAGAAAATAGCTAGTCATTGTGGAATTAGGGATCAACAGAAAGAGAGACACAAGCAAGGAATGTTATTGGGTAGTGATTTGGAGATAGTGTTTATTATTATTTGAAAATCCACAGCCTGTTTCCAGTCATTCGACCGGGTCAGGGATGGAATGAATGAAGCCCCTATCTAGCGGCGAGGGTTGGAATCGTGCCGGCTGCCGATGCCTGTCGCACTCCTCTGGGGCAATGATTAATGAATGACAGATGAAATGAAATGATATTGGAGTGTGTTGCTGGAATGAAATATGACAGGGAAAACCGGAGTACCCGGAGAAAAACCTGTCCCGCCTCCGCTTTGTCGAGCACAAATCTCACATGGAGTGACCGGGATTTGAACCACGGAACCCAGCGGTGAGAGGCCAGCGCGCTGCCGCCTGAGCCACGGAGGCTCTAGTGTTTATTATTATTATTATTTATTTTCCTTAAATTGTACATGTACACATACACAGAAGTGCCTCCACCCACACCTGTATGTGTACACATACTCTGGTGAATATTCACAAATATGTAGGTAATTTTAAATTTACATATTTGCAAATGATCATCCTTTCCTATGCTACCTTGTCTACTGGTATCCTACACAGTATTCCTTTTCATGTTCTTATCTCTCTTAACATTTGTCTGAAGAGCAGTGACAAAAGGGACCGGATTAAAACGCAGCAGGTCATTATTCAAGTTAGGTTCCAAAAAGGGTAAAGAATAAAATAAATAAATGCAATGCAAATTTTGATCTAATAGAAGTTGTACTACTGTTATTTGAAGTAGTTGAACAAGTGGTACATGTGTTGATTATGTTTGTAATACAGAAGATATTATGAGTAAAATTTTGTAAATTATATACATGCTTAATAGAAAAGAAAGTGTAAATTTTATAATACTGTATTTTGTGAAGTTGTCTTCTCTGTTCTTTTAAAATTTAGTGCTTGATAATAATGTATTTTTGTGTACCATTTGCCACCAAGGTAGACTCCTGTATTGTATTTACATTGATTTTGAATTGATTGTTCCTTTCCATTCTTATATTTTTAAAATGAGAGGTATATTAATTTTAATCTTTATTGTGCCACTGTGAAATTTATTTTCTCAGCTGTTTCTTGTTTAGGCCTATATATTTGTATTCCTTTACTTCTTTACTCTACTTTTCTTATTTCTTACTTATAGCCTTCCGAAGATACTAAGGAGGAAATATTCATAGAAGAACATACCGATGATCAGCTGTTGCCGTACATCAAAGAAGAAACAAAGTAAGTACACTAAAAATCCTATATAATATAGAATATGTTGTACCTATTCACAGTTGTGTTCAGTGTTGGTTGGTTTATCTCCAAAAACTGGCCATTTTCGTCAGTTGAATCCTTTCTTTACAAGGTTTCATTAAAAAAAATATCTTAAAATTCTATTGGTTAAAATCAGCTTAAATATTCAAGAACTTTAAGATCATATTTAATGTACCATCATGTAGTTTTATTGAATATATATCTACAAAAAGAATCTCTGGTAAAGCTAGATATTTTGAAGTGTATTTGTTTACAATACCTTTAAGCAACTATGAAGAGAGTGTTCTTTCTTTCACTGTCTCTGCACCATTTATTCATCTTATTCTTATCGTCTGAAATGCCATCTGAAACTATTGCCTCCAGATATTCTGAGTAAGTTTTTGTACGTTCACACCAACAGTGACACACAGAAAAAGTGACGTTTGTAGGTTATAAATGAAATCTACAAATTCAAAATTGTAAAGTTTTATGTACATTGTAATATTTCGAACTAACATAATCAGTTTCATTAATCAATATAATGATGGCTGAGTTCAATTATGTTATAACTCAAAGAATGTCATTTTAAACTATTTCGTTAGATTCCTTTTTTTATGATCATTTCTGGTCTCTTGTGTGTTATGTCAGATTTCTCCATTTGTGAACGCCAAAGCAGATAATGTGTTGTAGAAATGAAACGTTCAGGTCAGTAATGCTACATCTTTGATATCATAGTTTTCAAATAAATTTGTGCATTGTTGTAAGCGCAAAATATGTGGTATTGAATTTATGTTCATTCCAGTGTTGTGGTCACACTTGTTGATTCATTTTAGTCATCATTGTCAGTCGGGTGCTTGTTGTGTGTTGATTGCAAACATACTTACACAATTAGTATAAAGAAATAAAATGGACAGCTACAAGTGGAGTTTTAAATTTGCGCAGCTTGCCTAAAGAATTCAGAATTCTTTAAGTAAGTGAATTTATTACCTCATAAAATTAGATAAACAGGGGGTACATTATTGCTTCACGTCCGTAGGTTTAACCTCAAAGTGCCCTACACGTGACCCCCGGGTGGTGCTAAGAAAGCAATAACTGTGGCTGCTGGACCTGCCTTTTTAAAGATGGCCCAACAATGACAAAGTTATTTCATGGAAATCGCTTTTCTCATAGCTACCAGACAAGAAACATTGGACTTTTCATCCATGTCTTCCAGCTTAATGTAGAAAGCAACAGCAAAGCAAAATGTGACTACCTATCCAAGGTTATCCTGGATAATAATATAGATGTTGTGGCTATACATGAAACCCATACAGCCAATGAAGAAGAGTTTCGGAAGAGGGGCCGCATTAATGGTTACACAGCTCTTGGTGCAACATATCACAGTGCACATGATATAGCTACTTATGTTCGTAATAATGTCCAAAATGTCTCACTGCTCTTTCAAAACGAAGACGAAGACATCCATTGTGTTGCTGTGCGAGTGACAGATGTTACTATTTTTAACATTTATAAACCCCCAAACGCACAGTGGCCAAGTACAGTACTACCTAATGCTCAACACCCTGCAGTTTATATAGGCGACTTCAACAGCCATCACGAACTATGGAAGTACTCGAAAAACAGTGAATGTGGAACGAAACTCGTAGAATGGACAGGGATGAACAATCTCCATCTGATTTTTGACACAAAAGATCTTGGTACTTTCCAGTCAGCTGCATGGAATAGGGATTTCAATCCTGACCTGTGTTTTGTTAGCTGCAATGAGGGAGGACAGCCCTTACAAACCAGTCGTAAAGTGGTAATACATTTTCCCCACAGTCAACATCGTCCCATTATAGCGGATATTGGCATCAAAATTCCAGTTGTACGTACAATACCACATGCTCGGTGGAACTTCAGAAAAGAAAATTGGTCATCATTCACCACTGAACGGGATGAATGCGTTCGGTGGATTGCTCCCAAGCACAACAGTTACAAGCGTTTCGTAGGTGCAGTTATGATGGCGGCTAAGAAGAGTATGCCTGGAGGCCATAAAAAAGAATATATCCCTGGTTGGAATGTTGAGACTAATGCGCTCTATAACGAATATCTGCAAACTGGTGATGAAGACATAGCTGATGAACTTCCTTCCAGCATGGATACTACCAGGAGAGAACGGTGAATTGAAACAGTAGAGAATATCGACTTAACTCATTCCAGTAGAAGAGCTTAGGGTCTCCTCAGAAAACTTGGAGGAAGGACACCTTTTGTGAAGCAAGAGCCTGGAGTTATTCCGGATGAAGTAGCATCTCACATCGTCACAACTTCCCAAACTCCATCAGGTAAGAAACCAAATACATACGGCGCCAGCTCCAAACTCTGATATCAAGAACACCACGCACGTCAAGGTATTCACAACCGCTTACGGTGCAAGACATCAATGCTGATCTCAAGGACGTTAAACCAAGTACAGCTCCAGATTTTGATAACATTCATCCAGAATTTCGCATTCATTAATTAAGGAAGAATGCAAGAAGTTGGCTGGCAAGTTTTTTTACCGATCTTCTACAGAACAGCCAACTCCCGGCAGAATTCAAACGAACGAAAGGAATTTCCGCCTTGGAATCAGGGAAGCCTGCCAATGACCCAAGCAGTTGTAGACCAATCGCCCTTCTTTTAGAGAGGCTAATCTACAACGGAATCTGCGCAACTATTTTCCAGCATATTCCAGTTGATCAAGCCGGATTCAGGCCCAACCGCAGCTGCTGCGATCAAGTGCTTTCACTGACATTCCACATGGAAGCAGGTATCCAGAAACAACTCAAGACCTCAGCTGCATTCATTGATCTTACAGCAGCATTTGACGCAGTCTGGAGGGAAGGATTAATTCACAAGCTTCTCCGCATTGTACCCTGTAGGTCCATCGTGCAGGTCGTAAGCAGTATGCTCAATGACAGAAGATTTCGAGTGTGTATGGGAAATAGTATGAGTAGAGAAAGGAAGATCAAAAATGGATTACCTCATGGATCGGTACTGTCTCCCCTACTGTTCAATTTGTATATCTCCGATCTCCCGGAAACATCATCATGAAAATTTTGTTATGGTGATGACATGACACTAGCCACTCAACATCGAGACCTTAGTGTGTCAGAAGAAGAGAGGAGACTTGATTTCACTCGAAACGTACTTCAAGAAATGGTAACTGAATCCTAACCCTAACAAAACAGAAGTGTCATGTTTTCACCTGAATAATCGCCAAGTTGGCACTTAACTTCACGAACTGTAACCGTAAAAGTTTGTTTCGATGGCTAACCGAACACAAGACTCGGCACAGGAGTGACCGGTCCTTATCTGACTTGATACAGAGGAGAGGGAAGCAAGATAAGTATAATGGCACACTAATTAAAAAATTGTTTATTCATGAAATAAAATCAGAAATTAACATCACCTCAGCACAACAGTTACAACGAGTACTTCTCCTTGGGTTGAACTGGTCCTGATACGTTGCGGGGTTGCAAATTTTGCTCATGGTGCCACCGTCTTACGAGCCGGTCTCGAATATTTGGAAGGTCTCGAATGTCTCGGAGGTCTGGATAGTCTAGGAGCACTCGTAGTCCTGGCTGTAATGTGACACTGGGGTATGACATGGATTCAAAGCAACTGGTCTGTACAAATGAGATAATGCTTAGTAGCGATCTTTAACAAGTCACAAGCTGCACTCAATTGTCTTCACAGTGGGATTGCACTGATTAGTTAGAAGAACACAGTCAAAATTGAACTGAAAATTAAACTTGTGACGTATTAACCACGTAAAACAAAAGTCACCTTGTTAAAGTTAAGTGTGAGAATATTGCTCGAATAACGATGTAGAAAACAAGATATCCCGTTAACACTTCACACAACATCAAATGAAAGGAATAAGTTCCGCGAATTTAGTCCCTTTCACTATCAAAAATTGGAAAAAGAAAACACTGTCCTTCCTGGAACCGTCCTGCGTTCGACGCAAGTCTTACTAATGAATGTTAAATGCACCAGATCTTTTAAATATAGTACTGAGTTTATGCTCACTTAGGAATCTGGGCACTTGTAATAAAGAATCAATGTTCGACGACAATGTTAAATATGATAAGTTATATCAGTTGTTCGTAACGTGACGTACAGTTTGAAAAATGTTCTAACACTTTTCGTATAACAACTATGCACTGTGATGCTTCACTACCGTAAATTCAATAAACTGAACAGTCTGAAAATATTGGATTATATTCCACTACTAGCACAGTTTATCATTTGTCAAGATCAAATGGAAAATCATGGACAGTTTGACGTCTCACTGACGATCACGTTTCAACACTCTCGGTATTCAATGTAAAGTTAATCACTCTCATTCATGTACGTACATCATATTATATTAGCGTAACATCGTATTGGTGAGAACATGTAAGTTTCAGTTACACTGTTCTCGTAAATGATAACTGACGACTTTCATTGTGACCACAGAATACCCAAACACCGGCCGTCCGATCTCGGCTGTGGTACAAGGTGAACTGTCTTGACAAGCGAAATGCTTGCCTATTTTTCGGTATCCCCAAGAAAATTAATGGCTAATATCTTCCGTAATTTTCTACAGATCTCTTTGAATCTTGGCAGTCATGATTGTAAAAAATTAGGCTACATGATGATGCAGTTCATTTTTTCATATCTTAATTCGTTTAGAAGACATTAATAATGGAAAAGAATAGAACACTTCGTCGTCTGACGTAATACAGCCTTGTCCGAGTTCTCCAGCTGTGCCGTCTCACTTCCCCGCTGCTCGCTGCTGACATGCTCGCAGGGGAAGCGTGTTCGGCGGGTAACATAACTCCACACACATCGGTGACTTTAACTGAGAACCGTGTTAGGGTGTATATTCACCTCTCTCCATAAAAAAGAAAATCTGATCAGGGTTTTCTTTTCTTCTCTAGTGTTCCCGATGATAGTATTTCTTCAAATTGGCGGAGTTGTAAATTCCTTCCTGGTTTCCATTTAGTTTACTCACTTCATAAGCCCCATTATGAAAGACTGCTGTAATCCTGTAAGGTCGTACGTAATGAAGTATCCCTGACATTCAGACAATATTGAAAATTCTCAATCACACCAGGATTATCATTGAACACGTCTGAGTATTCCTCGAACAATTTTTGTGTCGCCTCTGCCACCTGAGAACTGAACTCTGGGCATTCAGTTACACTGTTGAAAAATATGAAGTCATTACTACCCAAGTCGAAATCATCCTCAATGATGGGCATTTATTGGCCCTCGACTAGTCCCACTTCATCGGGTCTACCCTCTTCCTCGATAGGCGGAGCATCGCTCTTATTTTTTATTTTTTTGTTAGGGGCTTTACGTCGCACCGACACACATAGGTCTTATGGCGACGATAGGATAGGAAAGGCCTAGGAGTTGGAAGGAAGCGGCCGTGGCCTTAATTAAGGTACAGCCCCAGCATTTGCCTGGTGTGAAAATGGGAAACCACGGAAAACCATCTTCAGGGCTGCCGACAGTGGGATTCGAACCTACTATCTCCCGGATGCAAGCTCACCGCCGCGCGCCTCTACGCGCACGGCCAACTCGCCCGGTCATCGCTCTTATTGCCTTCGGAATCAACTATAGGGGCATTCAGACCCTGGCACTTCATAGCTTCACTATATAACAGCTGTAACTCTACAGAGTTAGCATTTGAAAATTTTAAGGTACTGGCAGGATAGTCGATAACACCGCCATGCTTGACCAGAAAATTAGACCCTATAATAATGTTAAACTTCATTGGTGTAATTACCAAGAATACGTGTTCAAAGTAGACACCTTCGATTTTAATTGTCAAGAATGCCTGTGTCTAACATTTGATGAATTTTTCAGGTACAATCCCCTTATCTTTAAGTTGGGCGACTGGCATTAAGAGTATCTCCCCTCTCTTTTTTAATTCATCAATTAATCTGTCTGAAACTAATGAGGCTTGAGCTCCGGAGTCGACCAAGGCAGATGTAATGACATGGCCTAGCTTAATGTTAATGAATGGGAGACTACGTTGTATCCTGGTGTTGGCAATAGTTTGATCTTCGTACAATAATTCACTATCATCTAGGTGACAATAGTTAATGTTTGTGGTGCAAGAAACTAATTCTTCATATTGGTTTTCAGGCAATCTTATTGCTGGGAAAATTATTCTTTTATCTCGCCCTTTGATTCAGTATTTGGCTCGGACATCTCATTCCGTCTACCAACATTCTCCTGATATTCCAATGAAGCGGCGCCTGGTAATCCTTCGTACTGATTCATAAGTTGGATGTATTAACGTGTGTCCGTCCATATTTTCGAGAGTTCGGCCCTCTGTGTACCTCGGTCTCGTCAGCCGATTCAGTGGGCTTCTTCCAATTTTGATTACGCTCATAAGGTGTTTTATCATCATATGAGCGTCTTCGAAATGTACAGAAGAGAGAGGGTGTATCTCTTCTCTGTTCCGTTTCCACGCGCGGTTCGGGATTCGGTTTCTGTTGTGACCTTATTTCCACGTGATTATTCGTGACATTTGTCGGTTTGTTAGTCTTAATGGGATTCTGTGTGTGAGCGTTTTCCAACCTCCTAAGAACGTCGTCAAGCTGCTCTAAATCTTGGACATTAGCTGCTATGAGAATCTCTTGAACATGGGCAGGAAACAGAAGTGTCACTACCTGAATTAATTCATGATCGGGTAGAGGTGGATCAAAAATTCCATTTTTTTTAATTGCGAGAGTAAAAAATCTGAATGACCTGAGGAATTAATTGTTGTGTTGTACTTTCTTGAATATAATTGCAACTTAATTAAGTGTTGAATTTCTGAGTTCCAAAACCTTTTCAGTAGTGGTTTTTAAAAGTCATCGTAAGTTTTAATATTAATCTTGAACGCTGAGTACCATGTTAGCGCTCTTACTTCTAGAAATCGGGAAGCTATTCTTAATTTACAACCAGATCTCACTTGACTCTCTAAAAATATTCATCAACATTAAGAAGAAATTTCTTCGCGGTATATGCTTCCTTTGCGGAGAACTTCGCAGGTTTGTCATCCGACATTCGTATAATTTGAGAAATCTGAGAAGTATTCCCGCTAGTATCTAGAACACTTGATACTGCCCCGTCCTTTTCCATTTGGGGAACTTTATCACTGAGTTTCTCAATTTTACCTTGCAGATCTAATTTAATGATTTTGACCTGACCACTAATGGAAGTTTCTACGTTCTTAGCTTCTTTTTCGAGGTTCTTGTTGACTTCGGCAACGTCGCGACTTATGCAGGCCCTATTTGTACGTGCGTTATTCAGTTGGATTTTAACATGTTTGTCAGTCTCTTCTTGTTTAGTTTTTAGCAAGTCTACTTCACTAGTTAACTTGTGCATACCACTCTTAGAAAAGACTAACGAATGTTATCCTGTATTGACGTGACCTTAGCTTGTGCTTGCGAAAGATGTGAATGTGATTCTTGGAATTCTGCTTTTAAACTCCCTACTTGATCAGTTCATTGTTGCGATGTAGGAAAAGCAGTCTTTAAATCCGCAACAACTTGTTTCCTTATGTCATCTTTTACTGCGTCTAAATCACGAGTAAGGCGTTCAGTAATCTCGGTAAATTGAGAATTAGTTTTAGCATTGGTATCTGAGAATCTTTTTTCGATCTCTGAACCAGCCTTGGCGAGTATATGTTCAAGGTTCGTATTTATCTCAGAAAACTTACGATCTATATTTTCCGCCATCTGAGTAATGCGAGTTTCAAAATCGGTATTGGACTCGTTGATACGTGCTTCCAAGTTAACGCCGAGTTGATTAGTAGCCGCGTTTGCCTCATTAATGCGAGCTTCCAAGTTAGTGTTGGATTCCTGAATACGTCGTCCTCAATTGGTGTTAGATTCTGTTATTTCTTCATTTAGGCTAATTTTTAGAGCTTCAATGGCTGCTAATATGTTTTCCATTTTGGCAATATTATAATTGACCAAAATACCATATACAAGTAATAATCAAGCACTTTGAAAACTAGCAAATATCACCATTAATGTTCAATGGTAGACAGTTTGTAAAATAATCACTTAAGACACTGGCAAATATTTCACATACAACATCAAAAATCAAAATAGTCCAATTGTAGCACTTTGAAAGAAATATGTGTGGTAGTTCATTAACTTTAAATTACCAAGTATTATTTTTAAATGAATTCAACTAAGTTCAGAATTAGTCTGTTGATTCGAGATTACTCTGATTAAATAGCACACGATCGATGTTGATATTTCTATCACTGCATTTAAATTAGTACGACCTGAATATGAAAATTCCTGTACTTCAGTTTAGAATAATTATAAGATCTATTTGTACACTTATTCAGGTCAAGTTCTGAAAGTCTGAGCATCATCTAAATGTCTTTTATGCTGATTGATTTTATACTTCTTCACTCTAGATTCAGATTGATTCCTATCACATCTTATTGTCATTTATTCTTATGTGCCCTAACATGCTATTCAGATCGGCCCCTATACGTCTGGGGTGCCGTAAAAGTTTGTTTCGATGGCTATCTGAACACAAGACTCGGCACAGGGGGATGCGATCTCGGCTGTGGTACAAGGTGAACTGCCTTGACAAGCGAAATGCCTGCCTATTTATTCGGTATCCCCAAGAAATTGTAATGGCTAATATCTTCCGTAATTTTCAACAGATCTCTTTGAAACTTAGGAATCATGATTGTAAAAAATTAGGCTACGCGACGATGTAGTTCATTTCTTCATATCCTAATTCGTTTAGAAGACATTAATGCTGGAAAAGAATAGAACATTCCGTCGTCTGACGTAGTACAACCTTGACCAAGTTCTCCAGATGTGATGTCTCACTTCCCCGCTGCTCGCAGTTGACATGCTCTTAGGGGAAGCGTTTTCGGCGGGTAACATAACTCCACACACATCGGGGACTATAACTGAGAACCGTGTTACGGGTATAATACGTTTTTGTCATCATGAACTTCGGCACAGCAGCTATCCCAAATAAAATATTTGGGGATTACACTTGATCGCACACTATCTTGCAAACAACATCTTATGAATCTGTCCAAAAAGCTCAAAACACGTAATACTATCCTTCAGAAATTGTATGGCTCAAGTTGGGGTTCATCAGCAAAGACTTTTTGATCTTCTGCTTTGGGACGTCTTTTCTCGTGTGCTGAGTTCTGTGCACCAATTTGGCTGGATAGCCCATATACAAGACTCATTGATACTCAGCTGAATGCTAGCATGCGGTTAATATCTGGTACTGTCCAGTCCACACCCCTTTATTGGCTCCCAATTCTCTCAGGCATAATGCCGCCTGATTTAAGAAGATCAAATGCTCCCATTCGACAGTTCAAGAAGATAGAAATGAACCCTCAACTGGATGATATTCCAGTTCTCAAGATAACGAGGTTCTAGTCACGACATCCATCTTTGCATGATGCTGTCACATTGGCTGATGGGAATTTTCACCCTTTAGAAGAATGGAGAAGTCGCTGGAAAGTTGCTACAGACAGTTCCTTACACAACATCTTTTCTGGTGAGCATCTTCCTGGTGAACATCATCTAACACGTAAGATTTGGACCACTCTGAATCGGGTGAGAACAAATCATGGACGATGCAGGGATGCCCTTCATACGTGGAAATTTATCTCATCACCAGAGTGCGACTGTGGCGCATCTCGGCAGACGATCCCCATATTGTAAGTGAATGTACACGACGTTCCTACACAGGTAGCCCGAGTGACTTTTTGGAACCAACAGAGGAAGCCATACAGTGGATCACCCAACTGGACAGAACTGCTATAAAACATGATTCTTGTCTGTGTATATTTGTAAATATTATATACTTGTACATATATATCCAATGTGTTGCCCTATGCTAATAATAATAATAATAATAATAATAATAATAGGTAAATGACGTAGTGATATAATGTTCTTACAAAGTAGCACAAGTGTATATCCTGTTGTAATACACTTAATTATTCTCACCGTAGTGTTTTTGAATTGTAATTGTGACATTGCTAATTAATTTCTAGCTGTCACACCTTTGTTGGTTACTGTGTGAAATGAACTTTGATACTCCCTGGGAAATGATTGTATAGTCTCGGATTGGTGCTCTTACCCGAGCCCCTGTATCGGGACGTCCTGCAATGGCTAGTCATAGCCTAAGGTTTGACTTCAGACCAGATTTGTGATGGAAACTAAGAATTCTGAAAGGTTTATTTGATTTTATGGGTGGTTAGTGTCTACTCGGCTGTTATGCGACACATTGACTTGTTCCTACTGTACATTCACAACAAGTAGCAAGAAATATTCATGTCGGTCCTCAGAACTACTCAGAACTACCCAGTACCAGCTCACACTCTTTGTTTCTTTTTAATTCATGTTTAACAGGACACAATAGGCTGCGTTAGAGGACAATTTTGTATTATGATCACCAGTAAAAATGTTGCTTATGAATGCTTTTCACACACAAAATGCATATTTCTAATTTTTGATGGAGTCTAAATTAGCTTTCTAATTTCTAAACATATTTTGTGCAGAGGCACCCTCGGACCAGCAAAGCGACATGCATTGTATGTGTCTTCTTTTTCCTTGGCATATATGGCGGAGAACAGTCCATTGTCTGCGTAGCTTAGACCACCTTACATCATAGATTTTAGATGCTTCTGACGGATTTTGTCGACAGGATCTTATCTGCTACTCTCCACTTTGTTGTACATCTCACCTCAGGCGCTATTTTTTCCTCACTCTCATTTCAGCAGTCTACAAATATCATGCCGCAACTTCAATGACTTCCTTTAAAATGTCTAAAATATTTGCCATGCCATTTTGGTATTGAAGAAGATAAGAAAAGAGTTTAAGATTCATAAAATTTCCTAATTGCTGACTTGTGGAAATACACGCATTTCTGAGGTTACGAATTAGTGATGAGATTACCTTCCATTTGTGGAGAGACACATGGTCCTGATATAAATATTTAGTGATGAGGCTTTCTTCCGTTTGGGTAGAGACACATCGTCCTGAACTAACCACTTAGTTATGCGGTTTCCTTCCAGCTTTAGAGCGTTGAGTGTCACATGGCCCTGAGCTGACCACTTTGTGCCACTCCTCCATGGTCTTCATATTTATAGACGTGATCGGAGCGAAAATAACAAACTGATTAATATCATCGTCTGCTGTCTATGACGTATGTAAGCAGAAATATGAATTGCAAAATTCTATTCAGGCTAGAATACACTGACGGACTCCCCTCTTTTTGGAACTTATAGAATTTCACCGGATATTCAAACTGTCCCTCCCATTTAACACAGTTATACCCAAATTTTTTATTTTGTTGAGTTATATGTTTTTCCTTACAGTGCATCTATAGGAGTCACTTATACACGAAATCCAGAAGCGTTCAGCGTTTCAAACATTATTTTGTGAAAATAAGTTTTTATAGATATTGGACATAGGCTTTAGGGGAAAAAATTTGAACATAAAATAAACTAATTTGAATGTTAGGATGTGTAAAATATCCATTGCATTCCATTTTTATCACCGAATATTCATCAATCTGCTTCTTGTTATTCTGCTTCCTTAGTGTTAGTCTTGCCTGGAGGCAGGATCCGGTGTTGTGATTCATAGACTCCAGTTAGTTCAGTCTCGGGCCATACCTTCCAACTTTCAGGCCGTTGTGCACTTTATCAGTCTATGCTGTCCGGTTCGTCCCTAGCGCCTCTTTTCACCGACTTTCTGTGTATAATCTAACTTTTTCAAATATATCATCCTCTGCACGCAACACATGCCCAAACCAGCGCACACGCCTTTCCCCAATTTTCTTCTGGATCGGTGCAATGCCAAAACGTTTTCTAATAAAATCATTTGAAATGTGATTCAGTCTAGTTGTGCCAGCCTTCCACCTAAGCAACTTCATATCCATGATGCTTAGTTGGCGTTCTACCTCTACAGCTGGCCAGCATTCGTTGCCAAAGAAAACGACAGGATGTATAACGATAGGACAGATATCAGTTCGTTAGAACTTATTTTAGAGATGGCCCTTCGTCCAAAGTTCGGAAGTTCGCCTGTTGTCATTCTCCACTTCAGTCAGGCTTTGTATATCCTCAAGTTGACTTCATCAGTAAGTCGGCCATCGTCATAGATTGTGGAGCCAATATACTTAAATATCCCTACTCGTGCTATATCTTCAACGTCGACATGCATGGTTCCAACTTCTTGACGATGTAATGCAATGTATTCTGTCTTGTTCTTGTTGAGGCACGGGGCTTATTGCGCTAGTCGATTGTTCCAGTCTTCTGTTTGACGCTGCAGATCAAGCTCTTCAGCCAAAATGATGTAATTTGCTTAGAGAAGTGTCCATGGTATTGGACTGTGCAGGTTTGAGGTAATTTTGTCCATCACAAGAATGAACAGCAGTGGTGATAAGGCGAGGTCTTTATAGACTCCAATGGTTATACGAAAGTCATCAGACGCTGCTGCGGCAGCTTGAACACAACTCACTTGTTCTTTGTAGAGCAATTATACCCTCTCAGCAAGGTGCTCTGGAATGCCATGTACGTGTAAGGCTGACTGATTAGGTCATGAAGTACCCGATGGAAGGCCTTCTCAGGGTCCAGAAATTTGTGATGAAGACTCTTATTCTTTTCGCAGTGTCTCTCAAGCAACAGCCCGGAAGCGCGGGTTTCTCCTATTGCGCCACAATTTTACACAAATCTAGCTTGGCTTGTTGTATGTTCGGCCAAATCGCTAATCCTTTTGTCGAAGATTTGTTCTAAGTCTCCCATTGCGTGGCTCAGAAGTATGATCGGGCCGTGATGAGAAAAATCGGCAGGGCTTCCTTTATTTCTGAATGGATACTCCGTCGCCAGTCTGCTTGTTTTTGACCGTCTTTCATGATATGGTTGAAAAGCTTGCTTTAGCCACACTGCTACATCCCCCCCCATTGAGAGAAACAAAACTCTGCCGGAAGATAATCGGGACAGATGGCTTTCCCTGGTTTCATTTCCTTCAGCATATCCTGGACTTTAGTGACGTCATTTTCCTACATTGGACCTTCAACAGTGGACGAGATTAGGATTGGTAGATACGGAAATTCCATGATTGAAATTTAGTCAAAATAGTTCCGCCAGTGTACTCGCGCTTCTCGCCAGTCCAGTAGCAAATCGTCTGTTTCCTCATTGATACCGTAAAAACGTCGGACTTCTGCCATTTTGCGATTGCTCGATTGGACTAGCCGTTAAGAATTCCGCTCGAATTCGCGCATGTCAAGTTTCACATATAGACCTGCCTACCGGTTTGATTTTGTTACGGCAAAGTCCTCCTTCATTTTAGGAGTGGCTGCCTTGTAGGCATTCCAACGAGCATCAAACTCGTGGTACAGCTGCTTCTTCAACCGTACTGCATATTTAACATCTTCTTTCCTTAGCCATATGTCATGGTTAATCCTTCGTTGTCATCGCCCTGACTTAATTGTTCCAGGATAGAGCGAACGGCGTCTTTCACTTTAGTCCGGCTCACTTCAACTATGGTGATTTGTGACTCTGTTACTTTTGCAACAACGGTAGTCTCCTTCTTAAGGGGCCACCATTTGATGCCAATTTGTCTATTTGCTGTGAGGTATTGGGCTCTAGGTGACTTTATCCGCACATTAGATGACTGGTCGGTGTTGCAGCGCAAGGATTTAATAAGGGACAACTGTTATCTCTAGAACATCTTCGAGATTTCATCCTCTCACAAGGATGTAGTCAATGCTAATTGGATGGGAGCCACTGTAGTACTGAGTAGATGAATATCAATCTTTTTGAACCGTGTGTTTCCGATGATCAGTTTCTGCATAATCGCGAATTTGTTGGGCATCGTTGTCCTTTTCTCCATGTCCATGAACGCCATGGACTATTTGTTCTTCTTTCCTCCGTCCGACACGTCCATTCAGATCATCGGCAGCGATGAGATAGTCAGCGGTCTTCTTGTCAGGCAGTGCCCAGAACGCATCTTTGGTTCCGTGAGCACGTCAGTTTGTGGAGCGTTGCGCTGAAAAAATAGAATTTCCTTCTCTCCCCAATGTGGACGAGTTACATCAAGCGATTGTCAAACTTTTGCATCTCGGAGACTGAACCGTCAAGTTTTGCTGATATGACAATGTCAACACGATGAGCTGTTCTTCGGCTTCTGTTGTACATCAGTTAGTAACCGCACCCCTTTCCCATGCCTTTTCTCCACTCCATCTTTTTTCCCGCATCTCACAGATGCCTATAAGCGTTCTCTCAAGTGCAGTGGCTTATTTGCTACTTCATCCAGGCATAATTCAATTATGGAATACAGAATGGGGGTACTCGCTTGGTTAGCCGTCACAGCCCGTGTGACGGTAACCCTTGGATACTTTTCATGCTGGCTGGGCCCTGCCAACGCGCATCCCTTCCAGAGGCTGCACTAACTTTGGTTCCGATACCATGAGACATATTTCTGTAATGATGTGACGGTATTATTTTACGGCCGGCTTGTCTTGTAGCATTTTAGAGCTCATGATATAAGATAGTAACGCAGCTTCGGACATGGGGATCAGACTCATTTTGCAGCCGCTCTTCTAGAGAAGAACCGCTAAGCTCTTTTTTGCATTAACTTACAGAAATTTAGGGTACTTCTTCTGCCAGCTGCTCCTTAGCGAAAGTTTCCATCTCCGCCAAAATTGCCACTTAAGACTTTGTACGTGTTTGGTACGCGAGAGCTATTATGTTTTGCTTAAGTTCATAGGCAGGCCAGTGGGGAACCCGTATCCGTCACCTGGGACGTACCACGTGTTACAGCAATATAGCTGGTTCGTGGAGAATATTTATCACTGCAAAATGAAACATTATTTTACTGAAGAACTAATTGTGAACCTGACTTGTCACAAGAATCACGTAATCACGTAAAGAAGAACGGTTGCAGACCTTTGCACTTTTGCTTGGCGTGAAATGCCACAAAACGTATGGCATATAATACAGTGTCGTATTTTCTGCCCCCTGTTTTCTAGTGGTGTCAACAGTAATATCTTGTGAGATGATCAAGAGGTCTAGCCTGTCATATCTGGAATCAATGTCCCCCTTTTATTTTTCCACTTATTTTCTCCTAAGAGTGCAGTAACAATACGTTGTCGACCCTCCCATTACTTTGCTTGTTTGCCAGTCAGGTATTCGACTGGGCCATGTGAATTCAGTGCATACAGCATGAATTGGAAAGTACCAGTTCATGTTACGATATATTGTAGCCTGCGTGACCGATTTTCCCATGTGCCATCTGTAAGCGGATCTCATCTTTAACCAATAAATTTGTATTTCTCGCCCTTCTTTCCTAGAATATGTAGAACTACTCTGCGGTGGGAAGACAGGCACAGAATTGGATGCTATCCAACTATGTTATCAATCCACTAAAAATAATCACGTTGTCCGTGATCTTTTGAAGTGAATGAAATCTCATTTCTTCCTTTTCATTACAGCAATATACACTACGGTGCAATTCAACATCTTGTTATCTCGAATTTTGGCTCAAGCCTTGATTTTCATGCTCTTTCTAGCTATATTGTTAAAGTAATAGTTGTAAGGATATTCAAGGGCTTGATAGGTTGCGTTTGATTTCAAATTCAGGATAATAGAACATAGTAATAAAACGCTACTACCAAAGCCATATTCTGTGTTGCCTTCATAATGTCTATAACAGCAGTATCTGGAGGAGAAAGGACAGTATCAATGCTAGGGAGAGAGCCGCCGTATACTTGTTATATTTCAGCTTTTCCAGAATTTCATCAGGATTAGTGGTTTCCGTGTTGCATACGGATTGTGTTAAATACAGCAATTAAGACGTAGACTGATGTACTACATGGTAGTAAGTATGAACGTCCTTGTATAAACATACCGTCTTCTATATATATTGGCTCTGTGTGATTGCATATCAAAGATACATATTTCGGAAAAGCGCACAGTGACATAAGAGAATGCTAATGTGATATGATAACAATGTACAAATACAATATGTATATTTGTGTCACAAAATAACATTCATAAAAGATTAGCCATGGTTCATCAGATCTTGCTGAATGTCGGCAAACGATGTTCTCAACTTTATTAATATCTACAACACTGACATTCCCTCAAGCAACCTCAACAACAAGGTCCTTTACAAAAATTATTGCTTGCCTGCCACAAAGCGCTGTGTGGTTCAACAAGATCAAAACTCCGAAGCATATGCCGTCCTTTATGTAGGAGAACAGACAACGGTTTTCAATAGAATAATATGTGCTGGATTAAAGAGCTTGTATTTCTCCTTTTAGGCTGGACCAGTTGTCATGTTTTTTTTAAATGAGGTCTATTAACTCGTACATTTCTAAATCGTGACAAGTTTATTGCGCGTGGTATCGTGATTAACAAAATACACAACACATTCTCGTAACAAGTGAGAGCTTTTGAAATTTCACCTCAGACGATGTTTACTCTCAGGACTGCAATATTTATGAGTAACGAGCTCTCTGCACTGGATATCAGTGATTGGAATGTCCAGTAGGAAATCCCTTTTATGAGAGTCTTAGTGGAGTTGGCTGTTGAACTATTGGTCACATGGTTTTAATTTTTCACTTTAGATCGAGACCCGAGGTGAGCTGTAGAGATCATCAACCTCCGGATGACGGATCACCTAGTTTTAGGTGCAGTGTGTGCAGTGTAGTCCTGGCTGGGAAGTTGGGCCCCTTGCGATATCTTAAGAGACACAAGGATGATCGACCCTTCAAGTGCGATTACTGCGGAAAGGTGTTATGTAGCCGAAGCAGCTTGTCGGAACACCTCAGGATCCACCCGCTCCAAGTGTGCGGAATTTCTGATAAATGCTTTACAAGGAGGAAAATGCTGACGGAGGACACGCGATTGAATACAGGTGGGATTATAAACGAATGCTGCGTATGTCACGAAAAGTTCAGGAAACGTACTGACCTTATGCGGTCTCACACGGGCGAGAAGCCATACTGTTGCAACGTCTGTGGAAAGTTCTTCAGCCGGAAAAGTCACCTAGCAGATCACATTCGTATTCACACTGGTGATAGGCCAAACTGTTGCAACGTCTGCGGGAAATCCTTCAGCCAGAAGGGGAATCTAACTGATCACATGCGTACTCATACAGGTGATAAGCCACACTGCTGTAATGTCTGTGGGATTTCATTCAGTCAGAAAAGCACTCTAACTTATCATTTACTGACGCATACAGACGAGAGGCCACACTGCTGTAACGTCTGTGGGCGATCTTTTATCCGGAGGGTTAATTTAACAGACCATACTCGTACTCACACAGGAGAGAAGCAACACATCTGCAATGTCTGTGGCAAATCCTTCAACCGTAAAGCCTATCAAGCTATTCACATGCGGACACACACAGGTGAGAAGCCACACTGTTGTAACGTCTGTGCGAGATCTTTTAGCCAGAAAAGTCATTTAAAAAAACATATTCGTACTCACACAGGAGAGAAGCCATACAAATGCAATGTCTGTGGCAAATCCTTTAGCACCAAAGCCCATCAAGTTATTCACGTGCGGAGACACACAGGTGAGAAGCCATACTGTTGTAACGTCTGTGCGAGATCTTTTAGCCAGAGAAGTCATTTAAAAAAACATATTCTTACTCACACAGGAGAGAAGCAATACAGCTGCAATGTCTGTGGCAAATCCTTTAGCACTAAAGCCAATCAAGCTATTCACGTGCGGAGACACACAGGTGAGAAGCCGTAGTGTTGCAATGTCCGTTGCAAGAAATTCAGCCGTCAAGCAGGTCACGGACGGACACACAGAGATGAGAAGCCATACTGCTGCAACGTATGTGGGAATTTTTTGTGCCAGATCGTCCATCTAACAGGTCACATGCCTACTCACACATGCGTAAAGCCACACTGTAGAAATGTGTTCGGCAAATCATTCATCCAGAAACGCGACATAGGAGTTCACATGCGGACACACGTAGTCGAGATGCCATACTGGTGCAATATCTGTAGCTTATTCTTTACCATCAGAGTCAGCCTAGTAGTTCATATGCTGACTCACACAGGCAAGAAGCCATCTCATGCAATGTCTGATGCAGGGTATTTAGCAGGAGATCCCACCTAGCACGTCGTATTCGGACTCGCATGGGCGTAAGGCGCACTGCCGCAATATCTGTTGCAAATACCTAATCCATAAAAGTGGCCTACCAGTTCACATGCGGACTCACACAGGCAGGAAACTATACTGGTGTAATGTCTGTGACGAATATTCAGCCAAGAAGGTCACTCTAGCCGCTCAGAACAGAACACACACGAGTGCTCTGTAGTGCTATAAAATATTCAGAGAATCATGCAGGGTTAACCACGCACATGTGAACCACACTGGAGAGATGCTGCACTTCTACGTGTTTCTTGGCAAATCGTTGGCACGCAGCACTACGCTGTCTGTTCACACGGGCGAGACGGCGCACGAGCGTTACGTCACGGCGTGATTAAGCCGCACTTGATTTAATAACGTTATTTTGCTTAACGTCCCACCAACTACTACATAAGTGTCCGGAGTTCCACAAGACCTTCTCCAATTCCGGAGATGTAGCGAGGCACATGCGGTCGCACACAGCAGAGAAGTAATAAGTTCTTCAGCTAGAACGGCACCTTTTCTGCACACTTCATAATGTACACCGGAGAGCGCTCCATCCATTTGTGTCATTTTCTCTGAGAGAATATTTTCAGGTAACATAATGCCAGGTCCGTGTGCAAAAAGTGCAAAGGACATTTCATGAATTACCGCTTTCTTCTCAACCATGGACGACTATTTTTCTGTTTTCGGACTAAAATGGAAGTGTGCTCATCAACAATCGTTGGGGAGCCGTCCAGATGCGAGGATAAGAAGTAATCCGGATGAACACAAAAGAATCATATGGCAAAGAAAAGTGGTAAAAGACTAGAAGCGCAGGAAAGAAGTAGTCACACATTTGAATAAATAATTCAAGGGAATTCGTAAGTGACTAAGCCGCACGTAGTTTAATAATAATAATGTTATTTTGCTTAACGTCCCACTAACTACTACATAAGTGTCAGCTCCATAAACAACTGTGCATTATCCTTCCGATTTCCTGATCGTCTAAATATCAGGAAGTGTTTTCCATACCTTTTTAATTTAGGCCATCCACTAACTGTCCATCTGCATAGGACGAGAAACCTGGACCCTCAATGGAATCTGGAAGAAATTGTTGCTGAAACCTGAGCACACCTGTGCTCCTCCTTCCTACATGTCGTGCGTTCCTTTAATTGTGAATAGACCAGTACCTCAAAATTGTACATGTTCCCTCGGCACTTGTACGACAATATTGTGTCTGTTAGCCGGTTCTGAATGCAGATTGAAAGTTCTACTTCAGTGCCCGCAGCTATTCATGAAGATCACGTAATTCTCGAGGTGCGTCTTCAAAGGGACTCGTATGTCGACAGCTGCAGTATACTTTTCTCCATTTTTGTTTACCTGGTGGCAGAGAATCGGCCTCTCTCTTTTCTCTAATGGAGCCAAAAGGAAGTTGCTAAAAATCTCTTATATCTCAACGTTGCATGTGTTGAAGGGACATACTGAATACTAAACCCTTTTTCTCATGTCAAACTGATGTTTGCCTGTTCCAGGTCTTCAGCATGAATTGTTAACTCTTGTGTTTCAGGGAGTGTTAATGGCTCTTTGTCACTGCCAAACACGACTATTTGGTATCAAGGAAGGCCTATATAAATTGAAAGCTTACATAATCTGACTATGTTTATTCAATAAAAGACAATGAAGTATGATGGCGGGTGTGTTTACAAATATGGCAATAAACAGTGGTCTGCGGTCAGTGACATTAATATAACGCTGCGGCTGGACGATTTCGGGTTGAAATTAATATCCACCACAAAAGAAAGCCTGAAGGGCTATTTACGGAAAACCAGTTTATGGTTAACTAGAAAACAACATGAGATTCAACCTGCTCAGCTCCATAAACAACTGTGCATTATGCTTCCGATTTCTCGATCGTCTAAATATCAGGAAGTGTTTTCCATACCTTTTTAATTTAATCCATCCACTAACTGTCCATCAGCATAAGACGAGATACCTGGACACTCAGTGGAATCTGAGTAACTTCAAATGCACATGACTGAGCTATCATGGTCACGCACTTTATTAATGTGTAAGGTTGAGTAAACGTGCCTGATGACCAAAGTGACCCTCCAAAACAAGTGGACTTCAAGTGCCAGTGAATAATAGCGTAAAATTACACAACATAAAATAGTGTTATTATTTTTATTAAAAATGATTTTCGATGAACCACAAGAACAGGTTGAAGTCAGTGATTGAAATAAATTCATGAAAACTACTGTTAACATTTAGTTATAACCTTCAGTCAAACTCAAAATAAACTCGACTCATGTGTAACCCTTACATATTTTAGGTCACGGAGTTCAACTACATCCACTTATATAGTCCTACTAAAATATAAACACACAATATTACAACTCCTTTGTGAACAACTTGGCCATAAATCATGGGTAGCACATGGACTAATGGCAGGGTGCTACTACATCCTATGGAATACTAGGTGGTACCGACTCTTCGTGTCAAACTACAATACTCACCTCTCAACTAGGTGCAGTTGGCTAGCTACATATTTTCACGATCCTAGCATGGCCGAGCAATCCCAGGAATCCCTTCCATGCACTTCAACCACCATCCTGCTTTCCACTGAAGGACACGCCATCGGCAGTCATAATACCTGGCTGCACCACGAATATATCAAGAAATGGAAATCTTAATATCTAAGGACAACCTTCTGACACCAAAGTAATTATTTAAACGCTCAGTGGCAATACGAACTATGACTGTGTTATGGAAACATCGAAACTAGAATACATAGTCAAGTGTTCGGGAATGTTACTGAGAATCCACTCTATCATTTGTTATGCAGTAGAATTGAAATTCAATTTACTCCCCATTTATTTCAACATCAATAATGTTGTAACACGGCCCTCTATTTCCAAAGAGGTTCCGCCTCATACAACCGTGAACACCTGTTATCTCGTCAAACAGGTTTATATCTGCCGCGTTACACTGGTTTACAAGTGAGCAAACAAACCTCGCCATGGATGACCTTTTACTACAGCACAAATCTTCGTCCAAAACCTTGTATTATCAGAATTTATCGCTCAACATTATTGCCATCACGAATGATTTCAAGTCTAATGGGATCTGTGCAATTTGATATGCTTTATACTGGTACTAATGGAGTTATTGGATGAACAAAGAATCCCTCTGGATATAGGATCTTATTCAATGTTCAAACAATGGACCTTACCATATTTTAAAACACTCCATCCTGATGATCCAGATGATAAACACAAAGAGGGAAGAAACTGGAGCATTTTTTACAAAGAAACCTCGGCATTATCTACACTATTACCTCTGGAGTATCTACTAGGAGCATGTCTCACAAACTGAGTCGCATGGTTTCATAACTACATGGACAAATAGAACTTATCTACCACCGACAGTTATGGACAGTTACGAAGTTTCTCACTTCACTTGGAAATACAATAGTCCAGACGCATATGACACTGACGTCAACATAGACCCCAAACCTCAATAGACCAAACCTCGAGCTATCACTTCCTGACAAATGTATCGCAGACTGATACTTCACAAAAAAGCATACCACGTGGCTGGTAACTATTACTCATTCCATTATTATTATTTCAAAATATTTTGCCCCACTAAGGAGCGCGATTGTACTTATTTTGCCGATGGTTGTGGTTTCTTCTCCTGCCAGAGTTTCCTCCCTCTTTGTTCTTTATCATCTGTTCTTCCTTCTGTGTAACTGTGTTCTCATCTTGGGTTCTCAGCAAAATGATGTTTGTTCACCAACGTTCTAAAGCTAGGCGTGTCCCATATAATTTCATCTGGTATGTTGATTTCTTGAAGGTCCCCTTCAATTTCGATTATCCAGTTATTCTGACTTTTAGCGAGGAGGCATTATTAAATATATTTTTAGTGAGTCTTTCATCATCGATTCTTTGAATATGGCAATCAAACTTCAATTACCTTTCGCAAATATTGTGTCTGATATTTTCTCAGTATGTTGATATAATTTCGGAGACCTCCTATTCATCCACACTCCTATGTATACTGGGCCATGTTTTCTCTGAGGACTTCTCTTTCTTGTTTTTCCATCATTTTAGATAATGTTCTTTCTCCACTGATCAAGGTTTCTGACGTGTGTAATGTTTGAGGCTTAATTACGGTGTTATAATATTTTAATTTAGCGTTCCGGGATACTGATTTTTGTCGTACCTTTTCCATGTGATTCTATGGCCTACTTGTAATATAGAAATCTCTCTCTGTTTGCTTCATGATTTAATGCAGATGGTTGGATGACTTCCCCAAGTATTTGAAATTATTTACCTGAGTAATTTTGTCAAACAGAGTTACCAGATTTTGTTTGTGTAATTATCGAATAGATCCTTCCATGTATTGGGTTTTCTAATGAGAGAGAGATTTATTAAAGAAATAAATCATCCGTCCTCCAATGAGGGTGACCATTTGGATCCGGAATACATTTTCAATTTCAATGGTTTAAAAATATCAAAAGATGAACATTTAAACGTTAATGCTGTTATCTTCTTTTTTACCACGGTTAGCGGGGGAGGAATGTAACTCACGTTCTCAGGTATAGGTGGAAATGAATGATTTGCAGTGAGTCCCTCAGTATCTGTATTACTATTTTTTCTAACTCGCAGAATGGAACTTTCAAATTTTGTAGGAAGTTCGATGTCTGACTAGGGAGGGTGCCTCTTGCTCCGAAAAGCAGGCCTGTGACAGTCCACCGATCAATAGGTATTTTATACTTAGATGAAAGGTAAGGCAAGCACGGAACATAAATAGCTTGCTTTTCTAGATCCACATCCCGAGCCTGATTAAGGTCTCTTTCAAAGCGAATGGTGGGATCTAAGACCATCGCTTTCATGTCCTCTCTGTTGATGGCTACGATGTCCGCCCTCCGATTAGAGTCATCAGTAGAGATGCAGTGAACCTCCTCGTGCACCTCCCATCCACGCTGTCTCAAGCCTCGAGCAATCGACGTTCTTACACGATGGTGGCGATGGTTGCGCATTAGCTCAGTACTCCGGCAGAATCCCAACACATGTCCAAGGGTTTCTGTCTCGTTGCAGCCATTTTGGCGGCAACGGGTTGTGTTGAATGACCTACCGGGAACCGACCTGACTGCGGTGAGGTTGCATGTCATCTTGACTGCGTTTATGTATTCAGAAGAGGACAGAGGTGATTTACGAGTCATCCAGGAGTTTGCTTTCGGGCAGTCTGAATATAATACTACTCCTTTTCCTTTATGTGGTAGCTGGCACCACGACTGAAAGGTTCGTTTTAGATGCAATTTCATAAAGTTTTCCAAGGACTGAATTCATTCCTGCCTATTGTTGGATAAAAATAATGAGACCCTTTGTGAAGGCGGAGCAATTGATATGAATTTTATGATTAACTAGCTTGCCAGAAAATGTCTTGAGGCAACCTCAGGTTTAGTTATACTGCTGAGATAGATTAAAATCGAATTTCCCCCTGTTTTCATCTTATTAGTGTGATGAAATCAATTATCGTTATTAGTATGGGATAATATTTGTAAATATTATTTGTTTTCGTGATGTAGCCGCACGCCAAATAAATAAATAAATAAATAAATATTGTTGTTACTGACATTTACGAATTAGAAGTTGACCAGAACTATCCAATTTGCATACACAACTGATACTATGTCTGTGGATATGAGATCTCACAAATTAACATACTTATAATTCCTCTAAATTTCACTGCTATACTGCAAACATATTCCGCATTACGTCTGAACAAATTTTATGAGAAATGCACTCAATATAACGTCCCATCCTGAAGAAAAATATGACTAAATATCGGTTATAACAGAGTGACACTTCTAATACAAGCAAGTATAGTAAATTTCTACTTGCGTCTTGTCAGCACAAAAAATTAATAGCTGAAACTCTGATAAACATTCGCTAAAATATTCTAAGGTGAAATCACACCTACACATAGCAAAATACACCGGACTACGTTGTAGCAGTTACTGGAATACACAGACTATATTTAACTCTTATCAGCTCCCATTTTCTGCTCATCGTCGTCCTCTGTATTTATGGTTTTACTGGTTTATCATACGCAAGTTTTCATAATAATATTTTGGACTTTATTTTATTTCTATTATTTACTTAATTCTAATTCTTAATTCTAAGAATCTGAAAAACAACACAAAATGTATAGCTTTGCAATTTAATCGACGCTCTAATAACATGCATTCAGGAAACTCGCCGAAAATAGTATCTTCGCCGTCCCAAAATCAAGGTCATGCTTTTAGTGGTTGAACACCCTCAGTGCTATCCAACATCCAGATCATCTCCCGTGACTCTCACAGTAGATCTCAATTAATAAGCTACCAGGTACTGTATTTAGACTTGTGGAGCCTTCCGGCATCATAATGTGAAATTTGTGGGTGGAGACACCAACAGTCATAATACAACATGGGGCTACCCAGGTACCGACGAAAGAGGAGAGGCTGGCGTAGAATGGACAGATTCGTGCAATCTAATTCTACAGCATGATAACAAACTTCCAGTATCATTCAACAGTGCGAGATGGAGGATGGATATTATCCAGATATTAAATTACAGTATCTGCGTAAGCAAATACATATCTCAGTTTTCAGCGAAATCAGTGGGGCAAACAATCCCTCATCGTCCTGTTATATGCCAGATATATGCTGCAATCTGACCACAGACAGTTTCTTTTCATACATACATCTTCATTACAGACTTTTATGCCTCTCAGCGTTCAGGCTGCGACCCTATGTGTATTTACTAAACGCCACCACAATCCTCTATTTGCAACTAGTTCTGTGGCCTCGTCTTAGTTCAATACATCTTACCTTTAAATCGTTAGAATCTGAGTGCCTTTTCGAAGATGATGTCATTTTAAGAAGGCTGATTGGGGGAAATGTATTATTTCACTGCACGAGAACATTTTGAATATGGAGCGTTTTCCTTAATGTGATGATTATGTAAATATCGTGAAATTTTTCTCGTATCTCAATTCGCTGACGGTGAACACTACATACAAAAACTATTGAAATATTGAGAAACTATCGTGATCTCTTTGACAACGATCATTTGAGATCCGATACCGTCCAAGCTGGGGAAGATTTCTTATAAGCGATATCTAACAACAGGAGCTATGGAGGAGACTGATCTAAGGAAGGGTAACCAAAAAGGCGGGGGGTTTGTTATACGTCTGAGCTGTAACCCAGTAGCTAGAGAGGGTCATGCGAATGTAACGGCTAAACAGATTGCCGATCAGCTCGTGGAAAATGGTAAACCTCAACAGCAGACTTCAAAATTTTACGTTCAGAAGAATTAGAGTCTAGTCATCTTATGCGGCTTTTCTTTATGGGAGCCATTGGCAGTTGTAAGAGCGGTAAGGCAGGGTGAGGTAGATGACATCAGATAACAGCAGATTATCGTCGTAGCATGGGGAGAGGTGTTGCTCCCACGTGCTGCGTCCCAAGTGGCGTGTATGGGGTCTTACCTGGCTTTCCGGTTGACATGAGCGAAATAATACAGTTCTCGCGGACCAAACACACAGATCTCTGTGGGTGGGGGACGAGACCAAGGGAGGCTGAATTTGTATCAAATGACTTATGCTTAGTTCCACTATCCTTGTGATTAACCACCACAAACTGAGGGATACAATGTGTCTCTTAGAGGATCACTGTGTGTTTACAGTACCCATGTACTATGATGGAGGCTAACCCTTTGCCTAGACTCGGTTAGAGGATCCCAGGGAGATAAAAAGAGTTAACCTCGCTCTGGTGTTTCAGCATCTGGTTGTGGAAACCATGGGTGTGCGTTCCGAGGAACACCACGGGATAGTACGGGTCCCTGGGATTTGTACCACAATGTGAAGTAGACAATGGGTTTGCGTTTCGAGGAAAACCACGGATCTGGGTTTTACCTGTCGTTAGTACCCGTACGTGAGGAACACCACGGGTTCGTTCGGGTCCCTGTGATTAGTACCACTATGTGATGAATTCCATGGGTTTGCGTTTTGAGGAAAGTCACAGGTCTGCCGTTTGCCTGTCATTAGTGCCACAATGTGAGGAACACCATAGGTTTGCGTTCCGAGGAACACCATGGGTCTGGGATTTACCTGCCATTAGTACTCACTATGTGAGGAACACTACGGGATACTACGGGTCCGTGACACTTGTACAAATATGTGATGAACACCATGGCTGCACGTTCTCAGGAACCCCACGGGTATGGAGTTTCCCTGTCATTAGTACCCACTATGTGAGGAACACCACGGGATAGTAAAGGTCCCTGTGATTAGTACCACAATGTGAGGAACACCACGGGATAATACGGGACCCTGTGATTAGTTCGCACTATGTGAGGAACTCCACGGGACATTATGGGTCCCTGAGACTTGTACAGCTATGTGACGAACACCATAGGTTTGCGTTCTGAGGAACACCACCGGTCTGCGTTTTACCTGTGATTAATACCCACTATGTGACGAACACCACGGATAGTACGGGTCCCTGACATTTGTACACCTATGTGATGAACACCATGAGTTCGCGTTTTCAGGAACACCACCGGTCTGTGGTTTGCCTGTGAATAATACCACAATGTGAGGATCATCACGGAATAGTACGGGTCCCTGTAATTAGTTTCCATTGTTTGATGAACACCACGCAGTACTATGGGTCCCTGTGATTAGTACCACTATATGAGGAACACTACGGTATAGGGCGGGTCCCTGAGATTTTTACAATTATGTGAGGAACAGCATGGTATTCTTTCCGAGGGTACCACGGTATAGTAAGTGTCTCTGTGATTAGTGCCATTATGTGATGAATAACATGGGTTTGCGTTTCGAGGAAAGCCACAGGTCTGCCTTTTGCCTGTCATTAGTACCACAATGTGAGGAACACCATAGGTTTGCGTTCCGAGAAACATCACGTGTCTGAGATATACCTGTCTTTAGTACCCACTATGTGAGGAACACAACGGGATAGTACGGGTCCCTGTGATTAGTACAACTATGTGATGATCACAATGGCTTTGCGTTCCGAGGAACACCACGAGTCTGGGCTTTACCTGTGATTCGTACAACTATGTGAACAACACTACGTATAGTACTGTTTCCTGAGATTTTTACAACTATATGTGGAACAACTTGGGTTTGCCTCCGAGGAACATTACGGATCTGGGTTTTGCTTCTCATTAGTGCCCATTATGTGAGGTACACCACGTGTGACGGTTTTACCTGTCATGAGTACCACAGTGGGAGGAACACCGCGGGATAATACGGGTCCCGGTGATTAGTACCGACTATGTGGGTAACACTACTGTATAGTACGAGTCACTGTGACTGCTATCCACTATGTCAGGAATACCGCGGGGTAGAACGGGTCCCTGTGAATAGTACCCACTATGTGGTGAACACATTGGTTTGAGTTGCCTATGGGTTGCGCTCTTATGTGTGGAGCACCGAAAATTTACGTTACTTTTGAGAAATACCATGGTTCTTCTTTACTAGCGATAGGTACCTTTATGTGGGGCCGTTCACCTAGATTTTCGACCTCTTTAGACAAAAAGCATCATCGATTCAGAGATGTGCTTTGGAAGCAGCTCCTTGGTCAGTATATGCCATTG
Organism: Anabrus simplex; assembly: GCF_040414725.1. Taxonomy (NCBI): domain Eukaryota; kingdom Metazoa; phylum Arthropoda; class Insecta; order Orthoptera; family Tettigoniidae; genus Anabrus; species Anabrus simplex. Next base: position 40,257,751 of record NC_090279.1, read on the forward strand.
TTATAAATTAGCTTCTGGGAAGGTGGCCCATTGCTGACCGGATGCGCTGATTGTTTTAAGTTCGTAATAATTGTTCATCGTCGTGTTTATAATTGCATTCGGAGGATTGATCATTGGAATTCATTTAATGTTTAATATTGTGAGTTGGATCCGCTGATTATCTTGCTTTCGTATTCGTTCATTCATTATTCACAATCAAGGTATGAATTCTGGTCAGAGGTTGAATATTTGGATTTTTAAATTGTTCTCACATTTCGTATCATTAGGGGCCGAGGAGCTAGATGCTAGGCCACTTTAAACAACCATCATCACCATCATCATCATCACATCTCGAAGAGATGGAGTAGACTTGGCTAATTGTTACTCACGTTGCAGTTCTGTCATGATGAAGGTAATACAGGTCAGGAGATTTCTGGGTGTGGTTGTTGTATGTTGAGTGCAGTTTGAAATATGTACACATGGCCGAGTAGTAAACAGTCCTCCCTCTGTTATACACAACGGAAAGGCGAGGTAAGCTGAGCCATAGCTTGTAGGAACACGTCATTCCACTCGACGGCCACAAGCGTTGCCAGATACCCACTTTCACGGCAGTTTCATTTTGCTACATCTTCAGAGCTACACCAACAAAGTGTTTTATGTTTCCTTTCAGAGAAATTTCTTGCCGCTTCGGGTTGCTCTTCCATTTACTAAATGCCACACCTTCAGTACACTACTGACCTTCATACGGAGCGGATTCACTGGAATGCCTCGCTCAGTTTCCGGTGGTAAATTGGCAACTACTAACGCAATTCGACCACAGCATACAGCCAAGACAACGGCCGTGAAAGACAAAACCGAGAATCTCAAAGAGTTCAGGAAGCTTTCGAGCTTAAGGAGTGGGCAGTGGTGAAGTGACTACCCGCATCACCAAGGACATCTTAAAATATCTTCCTTCCAACACATTTACACAAAACTCTAAATTCTTTTGGTCTCCTCCTGTAGCTCCACGTCTCCGTTGCTAGTGTTCTGTCAGTGGACCATCCAAATGGTACCTTAAGTGAAGACATCCAACTTTGACACAAAGTAAAGGCCCGTTTCGACCAGGACCGATATTCCTATCATAAGGGTATTGCTGACTTAATCTGACGATAAAGATCAGGGGGCATGATAGCCTAGTATCATTGTCGCTGAGCTGGCTTCGGTTGGAGTTCTGGCCACGGATTTTGGGAGTTATGAAATGAAGGCATCCTCTGGTTCGGATTCCACATTACACTAGAAACCTTTGGTCATGATCAAGGTATATAGTATATGTTCATGAAAGACAGGAAGTTTCATTACAGAAGAGACTAATTCATCTTGGTGTTGCTTTATTCCCAGTTGTCCAGAGACTTCTTTGGTTACATAGTAAATAGGCTATACTATATGGTATTGGTCTGGATGGAAAAGATATACGAACCGTTGACAACCCACTGTATATTAAAATCAGTCCGCATCTCTTAAGTTTGATAACATCAACGTCTGTGCTATTGAAATAAAGCAAGGGATGAGGCAAGGCTCTGTTATAACTCCACTCCTCTTCAATAACTTCTATGAAAGGGTGCTTTTCTGATATCAGTATTGTTAAAGGAATCGTAATAATTAATCTGCCATATGCGGATGATATCTTTCGGTTCGCAATAAGTGCTGAAGGTCCAGAGATATTAGCGAACTCTGTGGTCAAACAGAGTTGTGCGCTTAAACACGAAAACACTAACTTAATGATCGTATGAAAACATGTCATTCAACCTATAAAGTTGAGAGTAGCTGGCACGTCACTAAAGCAAGTCCAGTACTTTAGGTCTCTGACCTGCGTACTTGATCACAGCTTGAGCAGTCCTGTTGAAACTGGGTCCCAAGGACTGCCTTCAAGAGAATTATTTAAATCCTCTGCCACGGGGACTTCATTTTCTCTGTGCATGTTTTCTTCGGTATTGTGTATCTCCTGTCTTAATGTTGGTGAGGCCTGAACACCATCCTTTGAGATGTGGGGTTACAGTACTCACGTACAATATCAGAACAATATCATTCGAAATTATGTGGTAGTGCAGTGGTTTATACCTTTAGAGAATAATAAGTTAAAACCAAATCCATCAAAAACCCAGATCCATGCTCTTCACGTGAGGAATGAAGAAGCATCTTCAAACTTGCAGGTCAAGTGGATGGGAGAAGTACTGGAGCACAGTGATACACCTATATACCTGTGGCCACACTTTGCAGGTATCACTGCGCCAACTCCGAGGCAGAAGTCCTCTCTCACGATGCTTCGACATGATCAGGTAGGGCTGCTCATCCAGATCGCCTGGAACTTGTGAAACTTCAATAGAAGTTGCTCCGTGACTACGAAGAGCCCTGGACGACGTGGATGTCTTTAAACAGACTGCGAATTGGGACAACGTAAAGAAGAACATCTACCTGATACTAGTGCTCATATCTGGCACTAGGCAGCACCACTGTAATATGTGTAATCTTTCTTGTAATTTTTACTATATTTTGCGACTGACGCAAATAAATAAACGACCTCCTTCCGTTTATCTCAAATATACACTATAAAGAAAGAGGTGTAGGGGAAGAAGGAGAAAATCTTGGCTACGGACTGTGCAAGAATGGTATGGACTCGGTACCCCCACGCTTTTCCAACTTACTGAGGACAAGGGTCAGATCGCCCCGATGGCAACTGACATACGATGAGGATATTGTAGAAGAGAAGAAGATGAGTAATTGCTAGTTTTATATTGTGAAAATATCTGTACAACTTAGAATGCGATAAGCCTGAATTATTCCGCCTCGTGTGGCTTAAATACTGCTTTAGTAACAGACATGTCACTGCTGAATGTTTCATACGGCAGCGCATTTCGACACACGGCGCTCTTCCGTCTCGGAATGCAAGAGAAACAGTGCTTCGCGATGGCGTGGTGGAACATGAACCACGTTTCATAGCTAAGTCTAATTCACTGACTAAAATGTTCGACGTTCTGATACAGATAAAATATGAGGTTCATGAAATATTTAATGAGCAGATGTACAACGTACAGTATGATAAATATATGATGCACAGTATTGTAGTAGCAGTATACAGTACCGGTAATATACAACGTTTCCTTCTTCATTACGCGCTTACAATGGTAATAAAAGCCGTTAAATGCACATTAAACAGCAACTAATGTGAATAATATAAAATGATTAACGAAACTTAAAAACAGTTTAAAATAGTTATTGTATGTATACCTAAAGCATGCGGTACCTGAGTGGCTCAGACGGTTAAGGCGCTGGCCTTTTAACCCCAACTTGGCAGGTTCGATCGTGGCTCAGTCCGGTGGTATTTGAAGGTGCTCAAGTACGACAGCCTCGTGTCGGTAGATTTACTGGCACGTAAGAGAACTCCTGCGGCACTAAATTCCGGCACCTCGGCGTCTCCTAAGACCGTAAAAGTAGTCAGTAGAACGTAAAGCAAATAACATGTTTATTATCATTATTATTTCAACTTGAATAATTACAAACTGAGTAATAAAATATCGGAAGAGCCCAAGGTCGGTATTATGTGTATAGTAACAGACTTGGTCTATTGTAGTTTAAAATTTTACTTCAAATTAAAGTTTTAAAACATAATTCTAGAAACTTTTGCACTTCTTTGTTATAATGTGACCCTCCTTTGAGAACAATAATGTCATTTTTCCTTGTGAAAGACCTTACATTTTGGAGTGCATTGTTATTTTAATCACTTGACTCGCGATTCGGAATATAAAGAGTCTCGGCTTCTCTTCAGGGCAATGTCACGCGGAGTGTTTCTATTGTGGCGAGTAGATGAACAATGCACCGTCACTGTTTCAAAGCTCTGCTGTTCCGAAGCATCGATGGTTCCTGTTCACTCGACACGACACACGAAGTAATTTCAGTGCTTCGAAACAGTGGAGCTTTGATGTGTTGATTGCGCCGGCACAGCGTTTCGAAGCCTACTGGGCCTATGGTATAAATGTAAGGTGATCTAGAGACGTCTCCTCTGAAATATAAATGCAATTTTTTCGCTTATGAACATTCAGAGTCGATGGCAGATGTTCATACATCCCTGTAGCTTGTACCGTCACGCAGGAGTGTTGGCAGATATCCACCTCGTTAATAGCTCGGAACACGGGGCGCATGACTGTACCTCGAAGTGTTTCGTCATAGATAAGTACAGAAATATTACGGCAATCCCCTCACAACACGATGGCAGCCGCTTTAAAATTGGAGCTATATTTCTTTCTGTTCTACTTTTCCTTTTCAAATTTTAAATTTTACACTTTGCTAAACAAATAACGATTCAGGTACAGCACTAGCTCGTTATCTTTGGTACAATGTTGGAAAAATCGGATAATAGTAAATTAACAATATGAGCATGAAACTCTCTAATTACAATTTTTACATGAGCGCTACTGATCCTTTCACTCAACAGTCAAGGAGGCGGATCTCCCAATTTCTACATCAGTGGAAGAGCTTTTCGTTCTACAAATTCACATTTTAGTGGACTATTCTCGAAAGTTACAAGTTCAGAGACCTATTCAGGCACAACCTACATTTAACAAAATTAAACAGTAGTCACTGCCCTAACAGCTCAGCAGTCTAATTGCCTAAAATGAAATGAATGGTGTTAACTGTAACAAGTACCCATCATACCTGGCCTTTGGTAAAAGCAAAAAGTAAGGAGGCAAACACTTGCACTCCTTGATATTTACATGAAATTCTTAAAACCCTATTTGGGATTACGGCCCGACGTTAGAGAGGTGACTGCATGGAGAAAACATTTAAGTTACAGTAATGCCTGGTGGATTTTAACGGTTATAAAATCATAGCCATCTCAATATCAAGTTGAGAGGGAACACAAGAGAGTTAATCACCCTCTATTCCCTGATTTCGGTTAAGTTCTTGTGACTTGTTTGAAATTTACATTTAAAGTTTGAAATTAACATTTGAGAAAATAAAAGTTACAGTACTAAATATTTGAAACCTTCCCCTCGAGCTAGCTCTCAAATACTATTACGTAGTTAGACCGAGACTGCCATTACCTTGAGCTGGTGGACATCCATATGATGGACGAGGGAGCCTTTCCCCCTGCCTCCGTTACGTACACGCTCTAGACTGGAGCGATCACCAGGTCTCGGCTTTTATAGCGGAGAGGAAAGTTCCAGGAAACTCTGGACCAAGGCTCTGACACACCCCCATTCTTATTGGTTAATTTATTAAATATGAGAAATTTCTGATTGGTCGATACATAAATGTACACAAATTTTCACTGGCCAACGTCTTCAGTTGGTGGGAAGAGATTGAATTTTTGATAATTTTTGAACATCAAAAACAAACACTAAATATTCCAGTTTAGGAAAACTTAACACACAAAATTTATTCGAAATATAGTAGTTCATCTCCACCTCAGAGGCGCAACATGATAATAGTGACATCTGTCGAGAAATGTTCCACACTATTTCCAAAATGAGTTTCAGGTTTCATGATCTACAAGGCGCTGGTGCGGGTGTACCTCCGGTACCGTAACCATGGCATGGATCTGTTATGTTCTAGCTCACCAGTGGGTGCGAGATGTGTCGCACATGTGGATTTGACTCTGTTTTACGACCTGATGCTCTTCCCGGCATCAAGCCTACGTGATGGGAAGTAATCACTATTACGTGTTGCTAGTGTTGCATAAATATGAAGAGGAAAATCCTGGGACAAACACAAACACCCAGTCCCCGAGCGTGAATCAAGACCAGTTACAATTTTATCAGAACTGAATGCATACAGTGGCGGCTCGAGATCTATTCCGCCAGTGGGGCCCTATATAGAGTTTTCGGCCGTGGAAATGGGATTGCAGGTATTTTTGAAACATGGGTATCTATACCGTACCACAAAACTCCAAAGGAGAGTACGTATAGCAAAATATATCGGCCTACATATATACACTAAATGGTTAATAATGAAGAAATGGCATTTAACTCAACAAATGGCACATTACTTATTGGCATCCACCAGATTCCTCCTTATGAACTGAACAAACAGTGAGTGAATTCAGTCTGTTTTGACCAATATTATTCAAAGATAGTCATTGACTCTTTTTAATGTGCTGTAACTTCGCTGTTCTTTCACTGTTGAAACTGGCGTAGTTAGTGCAATTTGTAGAGTTTTGTGTACTTCAGAGAACGATTCTTCGGAGGAATGCTTCATGAAGTATGTAAACAAATCACAAGCAAAAGGAAATATCCTTAAAGTATAATTGCGATAAATCACTGAAGGTTCATTTCTCAGTTTATCTTGGTCAATAAATAGACTGCAACTTAATGAAAAAGTATTGACTAAATTCGTTGGGAAAATTTCTCTGAGAGTAGCAAACTTTTCGGAACAAAATTTCGAAACTACTAAATATATGAGACTGTGGTAATCGGTCTTTCATTTGGTTGATCGCTATATCCCACACTTCGTTGGCTTCTACAATCAGATTTAAACCAGAACTCTATTTAGAGCTTCTTGTTGTTGGAGGAGAACAATCATTTTCATCTACCTGATACCTCTCATTATTTTCTCTTATTTCTGAAACAACTGTTACAAAATGTTGTAATGCGTTGCGTAGGTAACTGCTCTGGCACTCTGCATCGCAATCGTGTTATAGTCTCAAAGAAGAATTCCAGAAAAAAATTCTGAATTGTTAAAGTAATATTTTAACCAAAACACTCCTTTATTGTTACATCACCCCTACCATATTCGTTCTCAATCTTGCCCCACCAGTTAGGTTACCCGGTGTCAAACTAAACTGATTGGCAGTAAAAACACAACACAGGACAAAGATCCAGTAGAAAGGAACAAAACGGAAGCGTGATAAACACTACACACCCAGAAAACACCAAAAGAACATAGTAAAAGGCAAACTTACCTCCAGGTGGTAGAAAAAAAACAGGTGGATCAAGCTACCAACCGACAGTGTGTCAAATAAATGTTGCGTGGAAATAAAGACCAAACTTTCTTTTTTTAAAAAAAGAAAATATATAATTCATGAAACTCAGATTAACAAATGTTAAATAAATGACATCCTCGTAGTTAGTAATATTAAAAAAAAACTAGGTACCAGAAACCAAATAAAATTAGGTGACATAGGTTTAAAATAAGGAGGCCTTTAGAATTTTAAAAGATTAATTTAAGTTAGGTAAAATAAGGGAAACAGACCTCACTTAAAACCACAGGAAAAACACAGTTAAACTCAAGAAACACCAAAAGATAAAATTAAAGAAAAATTATTTAAAAACCGCCGGACGGTAAGAAAGTAATGAGAGTAAATAAATTGGTACCTAGAGCTTGAAAAAGACCAAAATTAAGGAATTAAAACACCAAACGCCAGTCGGCAAGAAAGATATAGTCTGCAGGAAGTATTACAAACACCTCAACCTGTTTACTTAGTAACAACCACCAAATCAATTATCAGTGGATTCCATATGAAAAGATACCATGTTAAAAATTAGAAAATACAACCTTCTTGGTTCACCGTTATTCCATGAGAGATACCAACTCTCTATCCGTTTCACATCAACAAACTGGTACCATTAATACGGTGGGAGTTCCAGTCATGGGATGCTAAGTGCTTTACGTAAAAATTTACCAAGGGAAAGAAAGCCACCACAACAAACGTAGAAGGAAAAGGAAAGAAATCAACTGGGGTGCCCGAGAAACGGTAAATGCGCAACGGGGTGACAAAAATACTGAAACAACATCAGACAGGGTAGTCTCCCAACATAAAAATCATCACCAACATCAATCCATTTCAAAAATCAACATCCATTACCCCGGCAACAAAAGCAATTGTTAAACCATGGGAGAACCAATCCCGAAGGAAGAACCAACAATGGCACCAAAACAATGGAGGCCAGAAGGGCAAAGATCAAACGCAAAACACGATTAAAGCCCCCCCAAAAAAAATAAGGAAAATAAATTAAAATAAACCAGCATAGCACAAATAATCCCTACTGGATCTCCCACGTATTACTCTACTTTTAACAAACCAAAATAAATTTCAGAGCAGCAGTAACATCTTTACGGAGTGATGATAATAATAATAATAATAATAATGAAAATTTTACACCACTGCTTTTCTTTGGAAATTACCCCAAGTAACACTTAAATTCCATTACAAGAAATGTTATACACTAGGTAACTGAATTAACAAGGACTTTTCAACCCGATACTTGGTTTTGGAAGAGCACAATAATTTTTCCCAACAGTGAAAAGGTCCGCATCATTATAATCGAAACGCACAAGTTGATAATTAATAAGTTTCCTCCGAAGAAATCACACGAACAGTTTTCCGTTGATGAAAATACTAAAATAACAAGGTTGACTTACGGTTGGTTGGTTCTTCAATCAGTAGAATGATAATTCATGGCTCGGCCATGTGTACTTTACCAAGTTGGAGATCTTCCTTGCAGCTTTTTAAAACAATCACTCACTACGAGGTTACAAATACAGGAAAAAGAAAATATTTTTAGGGTGTGGGGCACATCCCCACATCCTTACGATTTACTATCCACCGTCCATGATGATATCCCAAAGCATCGCCTTGAGTACAGAACGCCAACGACCTTTAGCCATGTTTACCAAGCCGCAACTGCCTGCTCGCTTTGCTTCCCTCTCTCTCGCCCCAGAGAGAGTGACTACATCAAGATGGCTGACACCAAGCGCTGATTGGCCGGAGCAGCTTCAAGAAGAAAGCGACAAATAGTTCACATCATAGCCGTAGATGGCGGTAACGATCAGAGCTCACATGCGCTCGCTGAGTTAAACATGAAATATTGTGAGAACACCGTTGAAAGCAGAAGAAAATTAGAATACAGTTTTCTACACCGTAATAGGCAAACTCAAAACGTTGGTGGAAAGGAGACAAACGAAACCTCGGTTTCAGCCTCCCCCCCTTTAAGGGTTACATATCTTCTTACATCACTCCATGACGAAGTCCAGTGTATGAAATTAAGCTAGATTTTAAGTGTTTCAGTCCACAACAAATAAAAGTCACTGGTACCAAGTCCATCTCCAGATTGTCATAGCATGCAGAAGTTTAAAGCATTCCAAAACGGGCAATGTACATAGCTCAGCACCAATCAACCATTAAGTTCATTAAACACCGTTCAAGGTCCGGAAGTTATAGGATACGATAAACTTACACAGCGCCACAACACAGTTTTTCTTTTGAAATTCACCATCTCCAAACAGTTTAAGGATTCAATTTTCCTACATGTTTTACACCAAGTTCGCTTTAGATTACCTTTCACATACAGTTTCATAGCAAACGCTTTACCATAACCATTCCTGAGTTCATGTGGAATCTGGAAGTTTTTAAAAATTTTCACATAACCAGAATCAATGTTCTTCGCTTGCAGACTTCAATCACCAAACACACCTTGTTTACAAGAGAAGTTCAATGGACCTTTAGAAACCAGTATTTTAAGTCCACTACAGTCCAGGGTAGATCACCTAACATTTCTTACAATACCCTTCCAACCTTTAAACCAATTTTCTTTATTAAATCGGGTTGCTAATAAAGAAACGCACCATCAAGATTGTTTCAATTACAGTGAAATGGCCCGTAAAAGAAAAAACAAGGACCAAAGGGAGGGAAGAAAAATGCAACGTTGGTGAGTAATCATACATAAGGTGATAAAATCCAAAATATCCAGGTCACGTGATAAATTAGGTTGGCACTAGTGTATATCTTTGGCTTGAGAAGGTACCAAGAGCAAGGAAAAGGAAAAAAAGGAAAAGAAAAGGAAGGGAACCTTACTAAACAGAATATACTCCCCAAAAAAAAATAGCAAGGAGCAAAATTACAATAACAGAAAAGTCACAAGCATACAATCGGAGCACAATCAAAGTTTCCGATATCAGAAGGAAACCACCTTAAATAAGGTCAATTAAAATTTACACAAATCAATTAAGGGGAATTAAAGCCCTCAACGAAGGAGCACACTTACACATTAAATACAACACGGTAGTAGGCTACGCACAGACACAGCTTAACCTAGGAAAGGAAAACTAAACGAACCCCAATTACTCACTTTAGGGAGTTCCAACAAGATGAGGAGACGGTAGATACATGATAGCAAAAAAAAGAAAGTACCACGTACCTCGAAAAATACAGTTTAGGAAATAGGCAACATGACCATGCAATTCCACAGAACTGCCACAGGAACGCCGCAGAACCACCCACAGTGGGGCCAACTAAAGGCTAGCTTACTAAATATACTACAGAAATCTTCCCGAAAATTAGTAATACTCAGGTTTACAGTGCCACACAAGAAATCACATACATAACCCAGTAGAAGGAAAATATGAAACAGTATAGCGATCAGAATAAGTACACCAGAATGACAAGTTTAGCAAAAAACAAATCCATGGCTACAGGGTAAAGGTTTACTCAGAAAGAGCAAATTGATAGAACGGACGGAGACATCTAGAGCTCAAATAGATGGAGGGCACGCGTTCAAGTTGGTCATCAACGACCAAACTATCAACAGCATCAGGTAACGAGTAACCGGGATGGACAGAATTAAATTTCACAAGACCATAGCAGTACCATGGGAAAAACATAACAGGAGAGGTTTTGAGAAAATAAAATTTCACGAGTTTAGAGACAAGCACAACCCAAAGACCAACCAACGTCCGCTAACTCCAGTTATTTCCCACCCGGACAGCTAATCAAATTAAAAGGAACGTGAAATACGCCTCAGATCAGTTGACCAGCAGGAAGAAGGGGAACCATGTCCTACACAACATAACCTACCAGTAGCCCGTCAGGACCTCGACACAAATCGGACTAAAGATAAGTGACATCACCCTGTTGCTCAACAGCAGACAGGTACCTATCTCCATTTCCCAAGGAGATGAGGTAAATAAAAGAATAAATGGCAGAGACGAGGCAGGACGATAGAAAAAAATATTCCATAAGACTAGGAAGAAGGAAGGAAGGCTACCCACAAACCTCATGATCCTTTAGCGGAAGGACGCTAGCATACATCCAGAGTTTCCTCAAATAATCCCATACTTATTCGGAGAAACACCGAACGATAGATGTTAAAACGACCATATCGACAAGCATCGAAATCCACCAAGCAACACCTAGAGCGGTAGGTCGACATAAAATGAACTTATAGCAATAATAAAGGAATACATGATGACGTCAGAGAAACAGGTTATGCATGAAAACAAGGGAATGGCAGAAACAAAATACAACAGGAAACCAGTTACCTAAATCTACCTTCATACAATACTACAAGAGTTGCGTGCAACCTAAAAACAACAATTCCCAAATCTACCAGGACACAGGAGAAATCAGAAGGCCGAACAATCTTCCATCAAGTGTCATAACTACCCAATAACGACTACACAACATCAAAACGACAATAACTTCCAAAAACATGTGCCAGCCCATCAGGGATTAAAAGATTTCACAATCTTCAACACCATGTTAAGAAGTCAACATGCGACCATCAAAATTTTACACATCAAACAACACTTCGGTACCGAAATAACACCACCAGATACAGGCCCAACACCAAACCTATCGCGGCTAAAGAAGAAGAATTCTCAGGTTAAGGACCTTACTTTGACAACCAAACGCTACAACAACAGGTAGATAAGGTAGGATACTCGACATACTACAAGAGCACACAACTCCCATAGAACAGCACAGAACAGGAAACAGACCAAATAATTTGAAACAAAGAACCTGGCGAAGAAAGCTTCCAGAGGAGCACAGAACTAAAAGATGATCGTGGGGCAACAGAAAACAATAATGAAAAGGGAATTTCCAACAGTTATCAAATTGAGTACGAAGAACTATTAGGAACAACGAGCTAGCTACGAGCCAATCTCAAAAGGAATTCACAACTCCCAAAGACATGGGAATAGTAAGGAACAGGACATTAGATGAATTAGCAAGGGAGGAGCACCTATTACCAACCGTCAGGCAGTGGAGAACCAGGAAGACGCAAGTCCATGCACAAGGCAAACAGGTTACCACTCTCAACACCAATCAACAGAGCTCCTTCACAACTAATCACATCCGCCAAAGATTTAACATAAAGAAGGCTTCACTGACATTAGAAGGGTTTTTCAACCTACACCATTTAACAAATGATATTACAAGGGAAACCAAGTCTTGGGATGACCCCTTACTATCAGCAGGAAAGAGCAATCTTACAGTAGAAATGAAACAAACAGCCCAGAGACAGAAGAACCAGAGAAACCAGAGATAATGATAATGTACAACATCTCGAAAGGGAGCCCTAACCCCACATTGCATAGGCAAATCACGATGAAAATCAATAGCTACAGATTATGCAGACTTAATTTTTTTTGGGAGAACAATCCAGGGTTGTAGACAAACCCAAGCTACCCTAGAATGGGAACAAGAAATAGAACCTAGCAGGGCACGGAAAGATAGCACAAGCAGAACGATTTTAACCAACAAGTTTTAACTTAACACGGGTAGATAGACTAGAAATTCACCATATAGCGGAGCTACAAGGTCTGCATAAGATAATAAGCTTCACATGCCAAGTCCGTTTCATCACGAAAAATCAACAAGAGACCTTACAGGATAATTTTCCCAGACCTATCAAAGGAAAAACTCACACAGGAAACCATCATAAGCCAGGGAATCAATACAGAGATTAAAAATCAGAAAATATTACACGGTTTACACACCACCCAAGATTTAACCCTAATTAGCCCACTAAAGGTAGTTCTTAGGCGCATCTTTAAACCGTACACCACATCCTACCAAAGGTTGTACCAAACACCAAAATTAAAGGGAAACCAAAAGGGAAACTACACCTTAACCAGATTTGATTTGAGACAGACGAACCCGCCTAATTCTCTTAGCGATGGGATCACTAACTAACACTGATACAGGGGACAAGAACTGCAAAATGGTACAAGGTCCTTGGTACCTGGGAGCCAGTTTAGCAGTAAATTTTTTGATAGCTTTACTAATTGGGTAGCATTTAATGAAGACTTGGTCTCCAACCTTCAACCTTGTTGTTTTTCTACCCTTGTTGTACCGTTTCTTAGCCTTCTCGTACGATACAGACAGATTTTTCCTCGCTTCATCCCAAATTTTCTGAAGATCATTGGGCTTAGACAGGTCAGGAAGAAGGTCATCGATTCCAAGTAGGTTGGACATGGGCGAATACGGAGGGTAACCAAACATCAGAGACATAGGCGTCTTACCATGAGTTTCGTGTAAGGCTGAGTTGAACGCATGGGCCAACCAGTGCAGGCAAGAATCCCACTTGGACTGATTGTTATGATGAAACGCAATCAAGGCGGACTTTAGATTCCTGTTCATTCTCTCAGCGTAAGATGGGTTAGGATAGTATGGAGTAGTAGTTACATGTGAGATGCACAACTCAAATAAATATTTTCTGAATGAATGGCTGGTGAAAGAACTGGCATTGTCGGAAACTAAAAACTTGGGAGGACCAAAGGATGCAAAGATAGAGTTCAAACAACTGATAGTCGTTCGAGTGTCAGTAGATCTCGTAGGGATAATCCAGCTGAATCGAGAAAAGGCATCAATGCACACGAAGATGTGGGTGTTTCCTAAGGTAGAACGGGGGAGTGGACCCAAGAAATCGATGAAGAGCCGTTCCATTGGGGCGAGAGGCTTGAGAAGAAGATAAAAATCCCACACGGTTGTTCAAACTCGGTTTACTAATAGCACAGGCTTGACAAGATTTCGCCATGTTTCTAATGTCATTATCCATCCTTTTCCAAATGAAGATCTGTCTAATCTTTTCCCTAGTCTTGAACGTACCCAAATGTCCCCCAATGGGAGAGCAGTGATAATATTTGAAAATTTCCGGGACAAGGACCCTAGGGACAACAATTTTGAAATTCCGACTCTTTCGACCTTTACAACAAAGAACACCCTTAACAAGAGAGTATGGCTTTACTACAGATCCTCCGTTAAGCTTATCAATGATATCCTTCAAATCTGGATCAGTTTTCTGATGATCAGCAATTTCATGATATAGTAGAGGAAGATCCGAAAGAATGGCATTAACTCCAAAGACGTTAGTTACAACTTCTTTATCATCAGGATTTACATCGGTGCCAAAATTATCTTCAAACATCCTACTTAGGCCGTCGGCGATGACGTTCTCAGAACCCCTGATATGCCTGACATTGAAATTGAAAGATGAAATCCTCAAAGCCCATCTAGTGATACGACCAGTTCTCTTGGGTCGGTTTAATACCCAAGAAAGAGCTTGGTTGTCAGTCTCGAGATCAAAATTAACATGCTCGATGAAGGGTCTGAATTTTTCCAGGGCAAACAACACGGCCAGAGATTCCAACTCATAAATGGAGTACTTGTTTTCTAAGTTGGTAAGAGTCCTGGACACGTAAGCTACGGGCCTACGCCCATCCTCGTACTCTTGTAGAAGAACACCAGCAACCGCTTTGCCAGAAGCGTCGGTTTGCACAATGAACCTTTTATTAAAATTTGGAATAGCCAAAACGGGAGCATTCATCAGAGCGGATTTCAAAGCTTCAAAGGCTTCTTGCTGAGGACGACCCCAGAAGAACTTCACGTCTTTACGTCTAAGATGATTTAACGGAGCAGCTATCTCTGCAAAATTAGGAATGAACTTCCTGAAAAAATTGACCATGCCTACGAACCGTGCGATGCCTTTGACATCTTTAGGGGGACGAAAGTCCCTAATAGCCTGAGTCCTAGAGTGGTCGATGGAGATACCATCGGAGGAAACTACATGACCAAGGAAAGACATACTCGGCTTAGCAAACGCTACCTTTGACAACTTGACAGTCAGTCCAGCTTTCCTCAAGCGATCCAGGACTTCTCTAACATGTTCGACATGTTCTTCGAAGGTTTTTGAGAATATAACCAGGTCGTCAAGGTAATTAAAGACGAACCTAAACTTAATGTCAGAGAGAATGGTGTCTAACAGCCTCGTGAGAACAGCCGCGCCACAAGATATGCCAAACGGAAGTCTCAGAAATTCATAGAGGTTCCAATCAGTGATGAAGGCGGTCAGTGGAATGGAAGACTTAGACAATGGGACTTGGTAATATGCCTGATTGAGATCTAACACGGTGAAAAACTTGGCACCCGAGAACCACCCAAAACAAGTGTGCAGATCGGGTAAAGGGATGGATTGCAAGATGACCTTGCGGTTTAAAGCCCTGTAATCGATAACAGCCCTGAAACCTCCAGAGGGTTTAGGTACCAGGAAGACCGGGGATGCATAGGGAGAGGTAGATGGACGGATCACTCCGTCAGCTAACATTTGGTCAATAATCTTTTTAAGTTCGAGCATACGAGGAGGTGAGAGGCGGTAAGGAGGGGATCTGACAGGAGTGTTATCTGATAACTCAATCTGATACTCGAGAACATCAGTAACTCCTAGCTTGCTAGTAAACACATCGGGGAAATCATTACATAGAACACGAATACATTCAGCTTCCTCCTCACTCAAATGGCTGAGATCCAATTTATCAATTTCACCAACTCCTTCCGGCACTGACTCGTCTACACAGGAAACCTTGATTGCACACGAGGAAAGATCCCTAAAATTAAATTTAGAATCAGGAGAAAATTTAAAGAAAAACATTCTAGCTTGAAGATCCATAACTAGTCCCGTTTTCGACAAGAAACCTGTCCCTAAAATCATGTTGCAAGACAGGTTAGGTGCCACAAGGCACGTGATTTTCCAGGTGAAATTCCCAATTCTTACTTTTACCTTTACAGCCCCCAGAATTTCCAACTTGTTCCCATTAGCAGCCACACACTTCACACCAACAGGTAATAATTCATCCAGTTTACAAGCACTCTTCAGCTTGGAATACCATCCAAAATTGATCACGTTGACAATACTGCCAGAATCAATCAAAGCTAACAGGGGTTCGTTATTTACTTCCACTTCAGCAAAGGTACCCTGGGAAACACCACAG
The DNA here is from genome assembly GCF_040414725.1 of Anabrus simplex. NCBI lineage: Eukaryota > Metazoa > Arthropoda > Insecta > Orthoptera > Tettigoniidae > Anabrus > Anabrus simplex. The sequence continues at coordinate 40,273,750 of NC_090279.1, forward strand.
GTAGAAATCTTATTACACCTTTGGGGACAGATAACCTTAGCAGAGCCCGGAGACCTTCCAAAATTAGAATTTTTATACTTTATTTGGGAAACTCCTAGTCATTGACCTGATTTTGGAGCAGACAAGGGGCAATTATTCTTAAGATGCTGAGCAGATCCACAAGTATAGCAACAACCCCTAGAGTTGCGCTTAACTACAGTACAAGCATTCCTGAGGTGATTCCTAGAACCACAGTTAAAACACTTCTTGGCATTGGCATCATTATACATAGAAGAGTGGACAGGAGGAACAGGTTTGGCAGGAGGAGGTAAACTTACAGTTCTGGAGGCATCTCCATGCTTGACGTCTTCAGCGAAGGAGCATGCAACCTCCAGTTCATCAAAATTAGTGGGGCACTTACTCAGGGAAAGGTAGGACCTGTATGAAGGAGAGATCCCTTTTAAAATTCTTGCCACCATTTCTTCCTCGGGAACAGTAATTTTGAAAACTTTACAGAAAAATCTGAGGTCAAGGATATACGAAAGTAAATTTTCATGAAGGAACTGCATCCGAAAACAATGTTGAGGAATTAAGCTCTGTAACGCCAAGGAGGGAATGAATTGTTTTAACACCGATTCATGAAATTCATCAACCTTAAGTTTTGATGAAATGGCCTCTGAGATTTCCCGTTTCAGAATACCTTCACAATGGGAGAAAAGAGCACGAAGGATACCCAAATCATCGATAGAATAAACTTTACCGGAATCCTTCATTTCTACTAGAAACCGCAGAAAACGAATGCTTTCCTCAATCGAATCTACTGAGAAATTTTTCACCCCATGGAAAAGCTCCTTTAAAGGGTAGTAGGTGGGAGTAAGGCTCATCTTAGACAACAAACTTTCCAGGACGGGAGAGGCAGCACAACATAAGCCTTGGTTATTAGGAGGGGTAACTACATGGTTTGAGGAACACTGAGGAATAGGGTCAGAAGGATTACATTTTTGACTGATTTTTAGGTTATCCATATCTCTGCTGGCAATCATCAGGTCCAGCTCAGCGGAAATGCTAGAGGCAATAGCCAACAATTTGGTGCACTGGGAGATAAACTCGGGTTCAGGTTTAAGCGACAATAAATCATGGATCCTTCCCAAGTAGTGATATACTCTGGCCTTTAAACGGTCAATTTGTGCTTTAGAAGGAGACAATTCCAAGAACTCTTCCCTTATTACTTCTATCTCAGTCAAGGCCTCAGTGATGAAATGAAGTGACTCACCAACATTGCTGGGGCGAACACGGGATGGATTAATGGGCACCTGAATAAGCTCGGAAAGAAGATTAGCACAATCAGCAACAGAACCAGCAGGACTAGCTCCACGTATCGCTAGCTCATAGGTTAACTCTGCCTTACGGAGCTTGTGGGGAAACAGGACCGCTCGAGACATCGTGGAGGTACATGAAACAAAATTCCAACGAATTAATCAAGATAAATGCGCTTCTTTTCACAAAAGTAAGTAACCTTTAAGACCATTCGCCTTTTTTCCACCACTCAACTATTTGACACACTGTACGGTTTTCAAGAAAGGGGGATACGACCTACCTACAAGAAATTAACACTAGCACGAGCGTAGTCAACTTAGTAACCACGCTCTGCTACCACTTACTGCCCCACCAGTTAGGTTACCCGGTGTCAAACTAAACTGATTGGCAGTAAAAACACAACACAGGACAAAGATCCAGTAGAAAGGAACAAAACGGAAGCGTGATAAACACTACACACCCAGAAAACACCAAAAGAACATAGTAAAAGGCAAACTTACCTCCAGGTGGTAGAAAAAAAACAGGTGGATCAAGCTACCAACCGACAGTGTGTCAAATAAATGTTGCGTGGAAATAAAGACCAAACTTTCTTTTTTTAAAAAAAGAAAATATATAATTCATGAAACTCAGATTAACAAATGTTAAATAAATGACATCCTCGTAGTTAGTAATATTAAAAAAAAACTAGGTACCAGAAACCAAATAAAATTAGGTGACATAGGTTTAAAATAAGGAGGCCTTTAGAATTTTAAAAGATTAATTTAAGTTAGGTAAAATAAGGGAAACAGACCTCACTTAAAACCACAGGAAAAACACAGTTAAACTCAAGAAACACCAAAAGATAAAATTAAAGAAAAATTATTTAAAAACCGCCGGACGGTAAGAAAGTAATGAGAGTAAATAAATTGGTACCTAGAGCTTGAAAAAGACCAAAATTAAGGAATTAAAACACCAAACGCCAGTCGGCAAGAAAGATATAGTCTGCAGGAAGTATTACAAACACCTCAACCTGTTTACTTAGTAACAACCACCAAATCAATTATCAGTGGATTCCATATGAAAAGATACCATGTTAAAAATTAGAAAATACAACCTTCTTGGTTCACCGTTATTCCATGAGAGATACCAACTCTCTATCCGTTTCACATCAACAAACTGGTACCATTAATACGGTGGGAGTTCCAGTCATGGGATGCTAAGTGCTTTACGTAAAAATTTACCAAGGGAAAGAAAGCCACCACAACAAACGTAGAAGGAAAAGGAAAGAAATCAACTGGGGTGCCCGAGAAACGGTAAATGCGCAACGGGGTGACAAAAATACTGAAACAACATCAGACAGGGTAGTCTCCCAACATAAAAATCATCACCAACATCAATCCATTTCAAAAATCAACATCCATTACCCCGGCAACAAAAGCAATTGTTAAACCATGGGAGAACCAATCCCGAAGGAAGAACCAACAATGGCACCAAAACAATGGAGGCCAGAAGGGCAAAGATCAAACGCAAAACACGATTAAAGCCCCCCCCAAAAAAATAAGGAAAATAAATTAAAATAAACCAGCATAGCACAAATAATCCCTACTGGATCTCCCACGTATTACTCTACTTTTAACAAACCAAAATAAATTTCAGAGCAGCAGTAACATCTTTACGGAGTGATGATAATAATAATAATAATAATAATGAAAATTTTACACCACTGCTTTTCTTTGGAAATTACCCCAAGTAACACTTAAATTCCATTACAAGAAATGTTATACACTAGGTAACTGAATTAACAAGGACTTTTCAACCCGATACTTGGTTTTGGAAGAGCACAATAATTTTTCCCAACAGTGAAAAGGTCCGCATCATTATAATCGAAACGCACAAGTTGATAATTAATAAGTTTCCTCCGAAGAAATCACACGAACAGTTTTCCGTTGATGAAAATACTAAAATAACAAGGTTGACTTACGGTTGGTTGGTTCTTCAATCAGTAGAATGATAATTCATGGCTCGGCCATGTGTACTTTACCAAGTTGGAGATCTTCCTTGCAGCTTTTTAAAACAATCACTCACTACGAGGTTACAAATACAGGAAAAAGAAAATATTTTTAGGGTGTGGGGCACATCCCCACATCCTTACGATTTACTATCCACCGTCCATGATGATATCCCAAAGCATCGCCTTGAGTACAGAACGCCAACGACCTTTAGCCATGTTTACCAAGCCGCAACTGCCTGCTCGCTTTGCTTCCCTCTCTCTCGCCCCAGAGAGAGTGACTACATCAAGATGGCTGACACCAAGCGCTGATTGGCCGGAGCAGCTTCAAGAAGAAAGCGACAAATAGTTCACATCATAGCCGTAGATGGCGGTAACGATCAGAGCTCACATGCGCTCGCTGAGTTAAACATGAAATATTGTGAGAACACCGTTGAAAGCAGAAGAAAATTAGAATACAGTTTTCTACACCGTAATAGGCAAACTCAAAACGTTGGTGGAAAGGAGACAAACGAAACCTCGGTTTCAATCTTCTCAAAACATTACAATAAATGCGATTTCTTTTAAGCCCATACGGCATGTAGTTGAATGGAAATAGTCCAAAAGGGGTGGTTACGGCTGAGATTTTTTTATCTTCATCTGCTAACCATGCCAGGGAGAAGGCTTGTCACATGTCTAATTAAGAAAAAACACTCTTTTTCCTTGAAGAAAGTAACTGAAGTCATCAGTGTGAGGTATAGTACACTCGTTGAGTCTGCGATAGTTACCACACACACACACACACACACACACACACACACACACACATACACCCCAGGTTAACCCGTCAAAGCCCAAATACAATGTACGGAATAGATCTATGTATTTCATTTTAGATTAGGTTAGCTACATTACGAAAAACAAAGCAAAAGTAAAAATCTAAAGGCAAAGTGTTCCAAATAAAAAAAACATGAAATACAGGGATGCCACCTGTAGGTTACATTGGTCAGTTTAGTTACAGTTTGCAGCCTGCTGGTAGCCTACTTCCAATTGCGAAGACAACTGCTGCTCCTAACGCATATTGGACTGTCGCGGATGCTGGGCCGGTTTAGATCCTTGTAAGGCTCAAAGGCTACGAGGTAAACAAATCGCGTAGGAACTGACCATAGTTTAAGGCCGAACCTTAGAAGTTTCCCCTTGCTTGGCGTTGTGACGGCTGTAATAGGAAACCATTGCTTCGTCCACTGCAAGATCACTTGAACCGATTCCCTCAAATTACTGCCCAAAGTTTTGATTAAGAAATGTCAAGTATTTTTGTACCTTGCTAAGTTCGTTATAGAGGAAAAGATTCATATTTTCTGAAGGGTACAAATACTGATTAATTTTTGGAAGTGTATTTCTTCTCATGCTTTGGAAACTAAGTTATTGTAAACATCTGATTTTTTTTCAAAAAACTTTCTTATGTCTTCCAGATGCGTTTTGCCAGTCAAAAATAGTACAGTGATATAAACTCTTAAGTCATCTGAATTCATGTCCAACATATGGTTCCAGTGCACAACGTATAATTTTGACATTTTCACAATGAGATTCTTCTTCTGCAATGAACAGTAACTCAAAACACTCAACTGGAGGCAGTTGCGGTCCGTCATATTCTGAAGGTTCCTCATGCCCGTCCCTCACCCAATCGGAAAATAAAATTCTCCCGCGTAGCTGCCCACAACTTGTTGTATTTTTCCTTAGAAGGTGCTCGTTTATTTGCCCCAGAAAAACCAGGCGCCTACTTCATTTCATTAGAAGGTACCGGCGTACCACCATCTGCTGTTCCACTGTCAATCTCAACATTCTACCGGGAAGGGGATTGAGATCGACAGAATTAGTTGCCTCATCGCCACTTCTCTCATCTGTAATATACCTGTCATTTTGTAGAAACATAGTAATATCATCTATAGATCTATAGATCTTCCAACATTTCTAGTACCTCATTCAATGTCAGACTGAAAAGGGAGAGAAAACATTAAATGAATATCAGATACTATCCATAACTGAAACTGGACAAAAAGGCCTACTTTATGTGACCAATGACACATACAGGTAACATCAAGCTTTTCATGTCAATAACAAATGTTTAAATTATAATATTATGCTTAAGAATGTATCACATTCATTTCTGATTATTTAAGCGATATACAAACTTCAAAATGTAATTACCTTTTATCACACGCTTTCCATGACATAATTACGCGCAGTTGCTTCTCCATTTCAATCCAGTCAGTTTCCTCTTGTACTTGAGCGTGAGCTGACTGACCAGTGCATTTCAAATTCCAAGACCTTTCTTTGAGTACTTCCAACAGGCAGAGAAGTTCAAGCAGGAAATTTGATTAATATTAGGTGCAACCTGTAGGTGACATTGGGTTTTGACAGGTTAAGAAAGGATTTCAGCTTCGTCATTCCACAAAGAAAAATGCATTTTCCTGAATGATCTGTTGTTGTTTGAGTCATCAGTCCATAGACTTGTTTGATGCAGCTCTCCATATCACCCTATCCTGTGCTAACCATTTCATTTCTACGTAACTACTAATCTGCTTGTCATATGCATACCTTGGTCTACCCCTACCGTTCTTACCGCCTACACTTCCTTCAAAAACCAACTGAACAAGTCCTGGGTGTCTTAAGATGTGTCCTATCATTCCATCTCTTCTTCTCTTCAAATTTAGCCAAATTGATCTCCTCTCACCAATTCGTTTCAGTATCCCTTCATTCGTGATTCGATCTATCCATCTCACCTTCGGCATTCTTCTGTAACACCACATTTCAAAAGCTTCTATTCTCTTTCTTTCTGAGCTAGTTATTGTCCATGTTTCACTTCCATACAATGCCACGCTCCACACGAAAGTCTTCGAAAACATCTTTCTAATTCCGATATCAATGTTTGAAGTGAGCAAATTTCTTTTCTTGAGAATGCTCTTCCTTGCTTGTGCTAGACTGCATTTTATGTCCTCCTTACTTCTGCCATCGTTAGTTATTTTACTACCCAAGTAACAATATTCATCCACTTCCTTTAAGATTTCATTTCCTAATCTAATATTTCCTACATCACCTGCCTTCGTTCGACTGCACTCCATTACTTTTGTTTTGGACTTATTTATTTTCATCTTGTAATCCTTACCCAAGACTTCTTCCATACCATTCAGCAACTTTTCGAGATCTTCTGCAGTCACAGATAAAATAACAATATCATCGGCAAATCTCAAGGTTTTGATTTCCTCTCCTTGGACTGTGATTCCCTTTCCAAATTTCCCTTTGAGTTCCTTTACTGCCTGTTCTATGTAAACATTGAAAAGGAGAGGGGACAAACTGCAGCCTTGCCTCACTCCTTTCTGGATTGCTGCTTCTTTTTCAAAGCCCTTGATTCTTATCACTGCAGACTGATTTTTATACAGATTGTAGATAATTCTTCGTTCTCGGTATCTGATCCCTATCATCTTCAGAATCATCAATAGCTTGGTCCAATCAACATTATCGAATGCCTTTTCTAGATCTACGAATGCCATGTACGTTGGCTTGTCCTTCTTGATTCGATCCTCTAAGATCAGACGTAAAGTCAGGATTGCTTCACGTGTTAGTACATTTCTTCTGAAGCCAAATTGATCTTCTCCCAACTCAGCTTCAACTTGTTTTTCCATTCTTCTGTAAATAATACGTGTTAAAATTTTGCAGGCATGAGATACGAAACTAATGGTGCGGTAGTTTTCACACCTGTCAGCACCGGCTTTCTTGGGAATAGGTATAACAACATTCTTCCGAAAATCGGATGGGACATCTCCTATCTCATACATTTTGCACACTAAATGAAATAACCTTGCCATGCTGGTTTCTCCTAAGGCAGTCAGTAATTCAAGGGAATGTCATCAATTCCAGGTGCCTTGTTCCTATTGAGGTCACTCACAGCTCTGTCAAACTCTGGCCTCAAAATTGGGTCTCCCATTTCATCAGCATCAACAGCCTCTTCATGCTCCAGAACCAAATTATCTACATCTGTACCTTGATACAACTGTTGGATATGCTCCTGCCATCTTTTTGCTTTGTCTTTTTTCCCTAGAAGTGGCTTTCCATCTGAGCTCTTAATATTCATACACCTAGATTTCCTTTCTCCAAAGGTTTCCTTCATTTTCCTGTATGCAGCATCTACCTTTCCCAGAACCATACAGCCTTCGACATGCTTGCACTTCTCCTTCAGCCATTCTTCCTTAGCTACCTTGCACTTACTATCCACTTCATTCTTTAATCGCCTGTATTCTTTTCTGCACTCTTCATTTCTAGCACTCTTGTATTTTCGTCGTTCATCAATCAGGTCTAGTATCTCCTGAGTTATCCACTGATCCTTAGTTGATCTTTTCTTCCTTCCTAACATTTCTTCAGCAGCCCTACTGACTTCATTTTTCATGACTATCCACTCTTCCTCTATACTGTTTCCTTCAGCCTTTTCATTTAGTCGTTGTGCAACATGTTCCTTGAAACAATCCCTCACACTCTTTTCTTTCAACTTGTCTAGATCCCTACTTTTTGCATTCTTTCCTTTCTTCAATTTCTTCAACTTCAGATGGCATTTCATGACCAACAGGTTGTGGTCAGAGTCCACGTCTGCTCCTGGGAAAGTTTTGCAATCCAAAACCTGGTTTCTGAATCTCTGCCTAATCATAATGAAGTCTATTTGATACCTTCCAGTGTCTCCAGGTCTCGTCCACGTATACAGCCGTCGTTTGTGGTGTTTGAACCAAGTATTGGCAAGGACTAAATTATGATCAGTGCAGAATTCAACCAGCCGACTTCCTCTTTCATTCCTTTGTCCCAATCCAAATTCTCCTACTGTACTACCTTCTCTTCCTTGGCCTACCACTGCATTCCAGTCTCCCATCACAATTAGATTCTCGTCACCTTTTACATATTGTATTAAATCTTCTATTCCCTCATATATTTCGATTTCTTCATCATCCGCTGAACTAGTAGGCATATAGACCTGCACTATTGTGGTGGGCATTGGTTTGGTGTCTATCTTGACGACAATAATTCTTTCACTATGCTGGTCGTAGTAGCTTACCCGTTGCCCTATTGTCTCATTCATTATTAAACCAACTCCTGCATTTCCCCTGTTTGATTTTGTGTTGATAACTCGGTAGTCGCCTGACCAAAAATCTTGTTCTTCCTGCCAACGTACTTCACTTATACCAACTACATCTAACTTTAGCCTATCCATCTCCCTTTTCAGATTCTCTAACCTAGCACAATGATTCAAACTTCTAACATTCCACGCTCCGACTCGCAGAATGTCAGTATCCATCTTCCTGATGATCGCCCCCTCTCGTGTAGTCCTCACCCGGAGATCCGAATGGGGGACTAGTTTACCTCCAGAATATTTTACCCGGGAGGAAGTCATCAGTACATCATTCATACAGAGAGAGCTGCATGTCCTTGGGAGGTAGTTACGGTTGTAGTTTCCCATTGCTTTCAGCCGTGTAGCAGTATCAATACAGCTAATCCATGTTGAGTATTATTACAAGCCCGTATCAGTCAATCATCTAGACTGCCGTCCTTGCAACTACCGAAAGGCTGCTACCCCCCCTTCGATGAACCATTCGTTAGTCTGGTCTCTCAACAGATACCCATCCGATATGGTTGCACCTGCGGCTCGGCTATCTGCATCATTGGGACACGAAAGCCTCCCCACCGCGGCAAGGTCTAATTGTTCGCAGAGGAGGCCTGAATGATCTAAGAATTCTTAAATGAAAAATCGTGTACGTGTTGTATGAAACAGACATAAATCTGTAGCTCTCAAGGATATCACTCCCTTCACCAAAAGCAATAAGATACGTAGAAGACTATCATCATCACCCTAAATCGAATTGGTGAGAAGAGATCGATTTGGCTAAATTTGATGAGAGGGAGAGATAAAATGATAGACACCCAGCACATGTTCAGCGTGTGTAGCCAGTAAGAACGGTAGGGGAAAGCCAAGGTGTGAATATGACAAGCAGGTTAGAGCAGAAATAGGGTGAAGGACTTATGTACAATTAAAAGGTTGGTACAGAATAGGATGACATGGAGAGCTGCATCAAACCAGTCTGTGGGCTGATGACACAGACAAAAACAACAACAAATGTAGAACGACATCGCAGAATTGTCGGTAAATGTGTTCAAAAGTAGAGGTGACAATTTTCAGAAATTATGGAGGACTCTATCCCAATGGTTTGATGACTGCCCGGGCCCTAGCCATCCAGACCATTGGTCTTGTTATTAGCCAGACCAGCGGTCTCGTCTCTAGGCAGACCAGTGGTCTCGTCTCTAGTCAGACTAGAGCTCTCGTCACAAGGCAGACCAGTGGTCTTGTCATTAGTCAGACTAGTGGCCTTGTCTCTATCCAGACCGATGGTCTCGTCACTAGTCAGACCAGTGGTCTCGTCACTAGTCAAACCAGTGGTCTCGTCACTAGTCAGACCAGTGATCTTGTCACTATCCAGACCAGTGGTCTCGTCTCTAGGCAGACCAGTGGTCTTGTCATTAGTCAGACCAGTGATCATGTCATTAGCTAGACTAGTGCTCTCGTCACTAGGCAGACCAGTGGTCTTGTCACTATCCAGACCAGTGGTCTCGTCTCTAGGCAGACCAGTGGTCTTGTCATTAGTCAGACCAGTGATCATGTCATTAGCTAGACTAGTGCTCTCGTCACTAGGCAGACCAGTGGTGTCGTCTCTAGGCAGACCAGTGGTCTTGTCACTATCCAGACCAGTGGTCTCGTCTCTAGGCAGACCAGTGGTGTCGTCTCTAGGCAGACCAGTGGTCTTGTCACTATCCAGACCAGTGGTCTCGTCTCTAGGCAGACCAGTGGTCTTGTCATTAGTCAGACCAGTGATCATGTCATTAGCTAGACTAGTGCTCTCGTCACTAGGCAGACCAGTGGTCTCGTCACTAGGCAGACCAGTGGTCTCGTCTCTAGGCAGACCAGTGCTCTCGTCACTAGGCAGACCACTGGTCTCGTCTCTAGGCAGACCAGTGGTCTTTGGCACTAGGCAGACCAGTGGTCATGTCACTATCTAGATCAGTGGTCTTGTCATTAGTCAGACTAGTGGTCTCGTCACTAGGCAGACCAGTGGTCTTGTCACTATCCAGACCAGTGGTCTTGTCACTATCCAGACCAGTGGTCTTGTCACTATCCAGACCAGTGGTGATGCAACGTAGGGTACTACAATCCTGGGGGCAGCTTCGCGGCTTTAAACTTGTGGTATGCCCCCCATCCCCTCCCCAGGCCGCCTTGGTGAGCAGTCATCCCTAAGCTTTCCTCACCAGCCGGACCTAACCCATCCAGCCAAACGGTATTGTAAATTTCCTAAATTGGCAGCCTTGTGTTGCCACTGTTCGAGCCACGCCATATTGGACCTGTTCGTGAGTGGTGGAAGTGGAGATGTGTTTACACATAACCATCTTAATATATTCATTGGGCTGTATAAAATAAACCCATTCATCTTGTTGTTGTAAATTATCTTGTGACTTTCGTCGGAAGGAAGATGGAAGTGTTCTTCAAACTACATTGATCGAGGATGGCATGCAGCCTACCAGTAAATATTGGCTGTATTGAATTTTGCAAAAGTTGCTTCATAAATTGCGTTTCTCCAGATGGCATATCATCTCAGTTCTTGTATGAATGATATGTAGTTGGCGCAGAATGAGTGTTGTCCTTTAGTAACTTTGCAACACAGGAAGAAGCTGAACCACAGGTTATAATTTACTTTTGTTATACTGAATAACGCTGCTTTAAGGCTCATTTTTTTATAGACTGTCTGAGCTTGGCTCCTTACTCATTGTATTTGGAATCCTGAAAGTTAACTGTGAATTATCCTGTTTTAGAAAACAAGACGGCATTAAGTGGGTATTTTAGGTGTGATTCAACTTTTGTTTTAATTTTCAAAATGAATTGATTATAATTTTTGCGTTAACTTAGTTTAATTAATGAATATAACCTTTCCCGCAGTATCAAAAATGTGTTTGGAATAAAGAAGTGTGTATAAACAAATTAACTTAAATTAATATGACATGCATTGTGAGTTTTTAGAAGTCTACTCAATAATCTCGTATGGTAAAATACAATCAGTCATGAAGTTTATTGTCTTAACTTACATTTCCATATCCTCGTCTACGGATTCAGTGCCACAAAGAAGACAAATCATGAAGGTATGTAATATATATGTATCATGTATCACTCAAATGTCCTCCTTTTCCATATCATACCAATATTATATGTTATTTACATGTAACAAGACTTAACAATTTTATAAGTAAAAACTCTCCCTTCGGCAAACTCGTGCCAGTGTATATGCTTCATAGAGATTTTGAGAAGAGGTGAAGCTCGTTATTTAATGAAACCGATCTACGCTGGAAATAGCTCCCCTATACATGACAGCTTACACTGATAAACAGAAGGATCATGGTGGATCAGAGCCATCCACGAGCTTTTGCCTCTAGGCCTTGTTGCCTCTGCTCGTCTGATAGCGATCACATCAAATTCACATCATCGTTAATTGACAGGTCGTAACAATCCTAGAAGTAGATATTCAACCGTCAACATTGAGAAATACAGGAAGTTTATTATAAAATGTGTGGCAGGTGAGGCTCTACATTACAAAATAAATTCAGTGTTTAAATCATCCTTTTAGCGTGCAATTTTTTCCTTCTTTCTTTGTTCGCAACCTGGCTACAGTGCCATTCAGCTGATAAAGTAAGTTTCTAGAACATTATAATAGGGTTGCCATATCTGCAGCACTTCGTAACTTAATCAATTTCCTTTCAGGTAATTCTCATGGTGGCCAGTTTCATTAACATGATCCCATGTAAACCGGCCTTAAGGAGGACTATCTGTTAATTTGTGGTGTTATTGTGTGTTCCAGCCTCGGTGCGACTGTGTGAGGCACTCTATGGGTCACTGGCAGAACATGAGGAGATTAGGGAATTGCAGCTGGAAGATGACACCAGAGTGGTGGAATAATTGGGGAGAACCCCTAAGGAGACAGAGAACAGCGCGAGTTCATGGGAAGATGTGCTGAAAAAGAGGGAGATGGTGATAGAACAGAGGGAGGAGGCATTCGAGAAGAAAACAAAGGATGTGGAGAAAGCACGTAAGGAGAGAGAAGAGGAGTTGGAGAGAGCATGTAAGAAGAGAGAGGAGGAAAAGGAAAGAGCATGTAAGGACGGAGAGAAGGTTGTTGAGAAGAGAGAGCTAGCGTGCGAAATGAGAGAGGAACTTCCTCTCCAGAGAGAGTGGGAGTGGCAGAACAGAGAGGAAGGTCCACGGTGGCGCGAACTGCTCGTCCAGTACGAACCAGGTCACGAAATCCTTCAGCAAATTCTATATTGGGCCGCTGATCAGGGATATATCAATGTGGTGAATTTCCTTCTTGAAAGAAATCCCTGTGTGGACTCGAAGCGTACCGATTTGAATCATACTGCAGAAGGGGACAGCTGCATGTTGTGGAGGATCTGGTAGGAAAGGAGAAAATCGAGGTCGAGAGGACTGTCTCTCCTTTTTAAGGAGTGACATTTATGTAAACATTGGTACCCACAGACAAGTGCCTGCACTTTCCTTGTCAGCCGTACAGGGCCACGTGCAGGTGGTGATGTCCCTGGCGGAGGAGGGAGGTATTACTGGGGAGTTGCCGGGTACTTCTCGTGTACAAGCTGCTCAGTGGGGGCACCTCGATATAGTGAGGTACCTCACCACACTAGACCCTACTAGTCTCAGCGTTAAGACCAGTGGTGGTTACACGGCACTGCACCTGGCTGCACATGAAGGTCACTTTGAAGTAATGGAGTACCTCACAACACAAGACCTCACTAGTTTCAATGCAAAGATTATTTATGGTCACACTTCACTACAGATGGATTCTTAGGGAGGTCACCTTGAAGTAATGAAGTATCTCACCGCACCAGACCCCTCTAGTCTCAATGTTAAGACTACTAATGATTACACTCCACTACATGTGGCTGCATGTGAAGGTTGCCTTGAAGTAATTGTGTACCTCACCACACTAGACCACACTAGTCTCAATGTTAAGACTAGTGGTGGTTACACACCATTACACTGGGCTGCACGTGGAGGTCACTTTGAAGTAGTGAAGTACCTCACCACACTAGACCCCACTAGTCTCAATGCTAAGACTAATAGTTGCACAGCTCTGACCCTTGTCAAACGGAGGGGGAAGGCACTATGAGGTGGTACGCTTCCTAGAGCAGTGCTCATTGAATAAGTAAGTTACTTGGACACGACAGTAATCTAGTGTGTCTCCCTCTATCCGTAGTACGATCCTTACCTGCGCCTTGGAGGTGAGGAGGAGCCCTTCCTCCTCTCGGAGATTCAGTGCTACAACAGTGAGGGATCCTGCCGGTTACAAAGAACTCTGTGTTGTGTCGTTGCCTGGAAGCGAGTGGTATTCTGTGCTAAGGCTTGTAGCAACGTAAATAAATTGTTTCAAGGTAATAAAACTGTTAAATATGAGTTAGTGTTGGCCCCAGAACCATCTTCCTTTGTTCCCCAGGGTTGCGGACCATATGACGCTCTCTAATTGGGAGTTGGTAGAGTAATATACTAGCACAGTATCCTCGAATTAAGTGGTTGAAGCTGTAGACAGTGTGGATAGTCAGCACCATAGATCATCCAGGTAAGTGACCTCGAGAAACGTTTCCGTTGAAGACACTGGCAAAGAAATATGTAGCATGATCTCACATAGGTAGGTGGCCTTCAGATGTGTCACAGATGGGAAACTTGAAGTAATGTACGTAATTTTCCCATCATACAGATGATGAGCACATCAGTCGTCTTATAATTTTCATGTTTTCACTCCTCACCACTACATTTATGCTTTCAGTAGTTCGTGCATTGATCCCTGCAGAAGTATTTGAATTATTTTTAAACAGGGATGAAAGTGAGAGTCGATGCAAGTGGCTGTGTCAGCGGAGAATGAGGCAGACTAATGATCCACTTATCCCAGTGCTTGAAATGCGAATTTACCAGGGCATAAAGTCAGGCTTGAAATTAGAAACCATATTCTGATATTAATTACATAGTAATTATAAAAAATAATAATTAATGATCTCAATTAACTTACGACGATAAAAATATCTTTTGCAGTGAATATTTGGTTTGAAAAGCCGTTGTCTCAGTAAACTCGCGTCCTCACTCTGAATCAGTGCCAGCTAATTTCAGGTGCACCCCCCAATGGAGCCGCATAGGACTTTTTAACCACTTACCTGGAATCGAACCCAAGCTAAATGTCATGCTGCCGTGGTTTCATTGAAATGGTGGAATGGGTTTGAACATAACACAGGTTGAAAGGAGGGAGCTGAGGGCTGTCATACTCAGCTATGCACAGGGGGAGAACGCCCAATGACATAAGAGGGCTGTCGCTACAAAGAAACTATTGATCCCATAGGAAGCTCGAGTGGGTCACTAGTTGCACTACGCGATATTATACAATTCAATCTAAACATTTTAACTCTTACTTCCAATAAATCATTTGCGAGTCTTCCCACAAGAAATGTCTCATTTGATTCCTTGATGCATTTAACCGTGGTATTGGGGAAGGAGGGTTCAGACTTCAGTCAGTCGTCTCTGATCTGCATTTAGGGCAGTCACCAGGTGGCAGGTTCACTACTAGATGTTCACCCAGTATTTTCTCAAACCGACGTGCACAGGTCTTACGGCGACAATGAGATAGGGAAGGAAGTTACTCAGGCCTTAGTTTGCCTGGTGTGGAATTTGGAAACCACAGAAATAAATATTCAAGTTTGCTGAGGTGGGGTTTGATCCCACTTTCTCCCGACAGTGATGTGGTCACTCGCTCTGTGGAAACATTTTAGTTATGCTGTAACTAAGCTGTGATGGGAAAAGTGCAAAAAAAATGATTGGGCTCAATTAATTACCAAGCAAAAATTAATTTCTGAATATAATCAGTAAAGCTACAATCATCGTAGAACGCGAGTCTTCAGAGAACCACTGAGTTTTTATTACATGGGTATGTCAGAGGGAAATACATTAGTCTGTTTTGTACCTTTTAGTATAAGGACATTAAGTGGCTATCATTGCTGCGTGAGACTAAACAGACAATCAAAATGATAGCTCTCGAGCGAAATTAGAATGTCACTTTCGAGTTTTCGGGGTAACTTATTCAAATAGAGGGGTCCAAATGCCTTATCCTGTTTACTGTCACGTGTTTATTCCGGTTCTATTCTGCACGACGTGGGGGCGGTATTCCCTGCCTGTAGTATGAGGCGATCTTAAGGGGGACCATGGACTGTCAACTTGGGAGTGTCGTTTGGTGACCACGGTTCCGCTAGCTGAGTCTGGTATTAGGCTCCTCCACGGTTTGAGGTGCTCGAGTCCTCCCTCACTTTTGCCGATACCTTCACTTCTCCTCCATTTTCCCTCTGATTAGTGTTAATGGAGGATGGTTGCCCAGTTGTACTTCCTCTTAGAACAATAATCACTACCACCGTCTCACGATTACTTCAATCTCAACAAGCTGTGAGTAAATGAACCAGTGCTGGGGCTCCAAAGTTACCAAGCTCTCGATGCGATGTATATCGATTACTACAATGTATCGATTGCAATTTTATTTTCAGAAGTAAATTACGAGTAAAAGTTACTAAGACAGTAGTCGTTACAAATAATTCAATTACTTGCCAACTCTGTAAGTAAGATATTCGTGCTCATGACACAAGCTCGTATTACCACGTGTTAACGGTACTGATGTCGGACCAGAGTACAGTATTTTTACATCCTGATTGTTACAGAGCACATCATAGGCAAGTAATACCTGATCTACGGATTCCATCATCATCGTCTTAGCGCTTGTCCCGCAGCTGAGCAGGGTCTGCTGTCTCTTGTAAGCCAGTCTTCACTTTGTTCTATATGAGCATCAGTTGAAACAAGATGAACATCCCTCATGTCTTCTTGAAGGTGTTTCTAGGACCGACCACGTGGCCTGTTTACAGACGGTGTGATGTGAAGTGCCCTCTCTACGCATTACATGGCCACACCAAGCAGGTTATAACGATAATAGCAGAAACACTCTCCAAAGTGCAGCCACTACCACTATCTAGCGGCTCGCAGTGTAAGAACGAACAGCTGTCGACTGCTCCTTGTGGCTGCTATGACATAACACCTGAATCAGAGGTCTCGAAATTGTATTGTATTGTATTGATTTTATGTTGTAAACGAATTATGGAATAGCTTTTCAAGTACAAAATGATTGATCTGCGGTTATAACATTTTATTAGTCACGAAATAAGGCATGAAAAGTAACATCAATTTTACGGCTACACCGAGACCAAAACAACTTGATTTCTCATGTGATGGCCTACTGTCTACAATTTTCACATATGTCATGTACATTCAAAAATATATTTTCCTACTGTACACATGCTATTTTCCTCAAATTGAAGTTTAGTCATGACAAATTTATGTAACAATTTCCATACAACTACAGGCCAGGCAACCATATGTACTGAAAACCATGCACATACCATAATTATATACTATATTATGTACATATCAGTGCTGAGATAAAGAAATGGAGTATGGCTTTTAGTGCCTGGAGTGTCCAAGGACAAGTTCGGCTCGCCAGGTGCAGGTCTTTTCATTTGACTCCCGTAGGCGACCTGCGCGTCGTGATGAGGAAGAAATGGTGATGAAGACGACACATACACCCAGCTCCCGTGTCAGAGAAATTAACCAATGATGGTTAAAATTCCCGACGCTGCCGTGAATCGAACCCAGGACCCCTGTGACCAAAGGCCAGCACGCTAGCCATTTTGCCATGGAGCCGGACTCTGCTGATATGTGTATAAAGCATTTTTTTATTTACAAAAGCTGTATTGAGGACTGCAAAGTATTTATGTGCCAGCAAGGAATAACAACTGTCACACATACCTTCTACACTAACATATTCATTCATTAAGGTCTTCGCTAACTTGTTCTTGACATCCTGAGTGATTTCACATATGAATTAATTTAGATTATTCTGAAAAACACGATACATTTTAGAACACAACATGTGAGAACAATCATTGGGGAAAATCATGTTACTTGATTCATATTTCTTCACTAGTAAGAGGAAGTTTTCTGGGTCATTGGAATTAAGGTCAAGGGACATCAAAACATTTTTACACTCATTGTGTGGCAGTCTTGTGATTGCCCAAACAATAACATAATTGTCTACATTTGCCTGTGTAGTTTGCACATTACAGTCGATGATCCCACTTTTTCATTACAATTAGATCACTTATCACTAATATTTAATCTTTCGTTCACAGCGTAACTAATTTTCAAATAATTGTATTTGTTTAGGAATACTGCAGCATCAGCCTCACAAATGCTATCTTCTGATGGGGATAGTAAGTTATTTATCTAACAGTTCTTAATGCACTGTGAATATTAGGTGCACCTGGAGCTGTATTATTGCTCTCTTTACTTCTGACAATGGCAAATGAATTTTCCAGACAATCTTGTGTCAGTCTTCTAGTGAAGAGAAATTGAAAATCCATTGCTCCATCAATTCTGACCACAAAATCTTAAGAGCAGTGATATTATCTACCCAACATTGAATACACATTGGTTGAGTTTACTATTAGCACCTCTGTTTAACACAATGATCTGCCTCAGATATTTTCAGTTTCTACCATTATGTTCTAAATGTTTAGAATTACTGCAATGGTGTTGTCTATACTGCTTAGGGCCTGTGATACTACATTTTGAGGAATTCAAGATGTCAAATAGTATGTCACATATCTCAATTAAATCAGCTCTAATAGCTGCAGAGGGTGGTAGTGAATTAAATAGAACATGCACCTTTATGCCACAAGCAACAGAATGACTCACAGTTCGAACAGCTAAACACACTCTCATTGCTGAAAGGAGGGAAGTGAAATACATTGTTTTATAAATTTTGGGGCTAGTCTGGGAACAATGGTTGAATCCTAGTTATAAAATTCTTCAGTATGAGACTAGCTACAAATTTTCCCTCCTACATTTAAATCATACTTCTTTAGATAGTTTTGAGTGATTTAATCAAGTGAGGGGCATCATAGAAAATGTAAACTTTTCATCATTTATTTCTGTTACGGTGAGACCGTGGTAGACAGAGAAAGTGCGGGCATGAATGGGTCTATCTATGACAATCAAAAGATTAATTAAAAGCTTAAAAATTAGAGGTATATTAATTTTTTGGCTGTTTTTAACAAAACAAGTCGCTCAGCAACAGAACAAGATTTCAGGTACAGAACTAGCTCGTTAGCTTAGATACAAGATAGGAGAAATCAGAAAATAAACCAAAGTTCTAATTAACAATACGAGCTTAAAGCTCCCAATTTTACAAATGTACTTGAGCACTGTTGCTCCATCCACTCAGTGGTCCAGGAGACAGGCCTCCCAATTTTACAAATGCTACTTGAGCACTGTTGCTCCATCCACTCAGTGGTCCAGGAGACAGGTCTCCCAATTTTACAAATGTTACTTGAGCACTATTGCTCCATCCACTCAGTGGTCAAGGAGACAGGTCTCCCAATTTTACAAATGTTACTTGAGCACTACTGCTCCATCCACTCAGTGGTCAAGGAGACAGATCTCCCAATTTTACAAATGTTACTTGAGCACTGTTGCTCCAACCACTCAGTGGTCAAGGAGACTGGTCTCCCAACTTTACAAATGTTACTTGAGCACTGTTGCTCCAACCACTCAGTGGTCAAGGAGACTGGTCTCCCAATTTTACAAATGTTACTTGAGCACTGTTGCTCCATCCACTCAGTGGTCAAGGAGACAGGTCTCCCAAATTCATTTACAGAGTACTCACAACGTACAATCTTCCGAGAGCACCTTTTGCTCCACAACGTTACCGCCTTCCAAAAGGCACCATTCAATATTTACACTAACACCTCTACAAGAATAGAAAGAACGTCTATGCTCTACGAATTTATCTAGGAGGCTGCGCTCCGAACTTTATATCCTTACTGCCTTCTCAAGGCAACCTGCAACTTTTATATTTACAACCAGTCCATCCTTGCCCAATAAAATTAACACTTTCCAGGCCTCTCGAGGCACAACCTACATTTTACAATTCAAACCGTATTCACTGTCTTACACACTCAACAGTCTAACATCTTAACATAAATAATCAATTTTACAGGAGTATAGAATACCCATTCTACCGGAACTTGTTGGGAGACAAAAATCACAGATTAAAGTTACTGGCCCAAAAATTAAAATGATGTGGAGGCGAACACTTCCACTCCTTGAAATTTGCAATAAAAACATTAAAACCCTATTTGGGCTTCGGCCCGAAGTTACAGAGGCTGAGCCTATACTACTGAGGTGACTAGATGGAGAAAAGCTACAGACAGGAAACGGTTACAAAGTCATAGTCACCTCCAAGTCAAGTTGATAGGGAACTCAAGAGGTGTCAAACTCTCTAGTCCCGAATTTTAACTAAGTGCTTCTCGGCTCGTTTAAAATTTACATTTGAAGTAGGAATTTACATTTTAGAAGACTGGAAATTTAATGTTACATTGTTAAAGATCGGAAACCCTCCCCTCGAATTAGCTTTCAGAGGCTATCACATAGTTATTAAAGGGCTGTCATTACATTAATGAAGGGCGAGACGCCGCCGCCTCATCTATTAGCACACACTCAGTAGACTGGACGATCAATAAGGCAAGGTAGCTCGAAAAGGTACCAGATTTTATACCCGAGAGGAAGGTTGTAAAGAGCTCTGGGGTAAGGCCCAATACACCTCCAAATTTTATTAGATAATCAAAAAGGTACAAGACGGATCCTATTCCCTAAAAAGAAAAAGAAAAAAAATATATTGGCCGATATTTGAAATTAGTGGACAGAGATAGAAGTGTTGAAAACTGGAATACACCAAAAACAAAGCATAATCAACTCAGTTTAGGAAACCTCAAAATAAAAAATTACTTTAAGATTTGAATAGTTCCTCTTCACACTAGAGGGCATAACATAAGTTTTTGGCTAGAGACATCTGTAGATAAAAGTCCAAACTTCTTGCGCTAGTAGTTGCGACATTCATATATCAGATGGCATTCTTCAAGGCGCTTCATTTAAATGAACGGGGCGGGTGTACCTCGCGGTATGGACCTCCCCTCCCTTAAAGTCTCTCCTCACAGTTAAAGTTTGACATTTTACTTGTTAGAGGAAAATATACCAAGTTGTATTTTACAGACAGGAATTTTCTTGAAAAAGTTCATTCTTAAGAAATTACGTTAAAAACAAGTCTTGAAGTCTTCTTTCAATCGTACCAGTACAAGATATACAGTTCAAGTTTTGACGGCAAGAGCAGCCGCCGCAACCTGTTGCCTGGTGGGGTCGCCTGGATTCCCAAGTACTCTCAGATACATCTCTCCCGCTACCTTGAGAGGGGTAGCTATGGTGATGGTCACCACAGACCAGATATAGTGATAATGCTGCAAGATGGGTAGGCACCACAGCCCTCGCCGGAAAGGATGGTGTTCCAGTACGCCGTTATGCAGGAGACTGGGCCAGAGCAGAGTGGGCCGTTACCACACGCCAGCGTCCCTCGCCAGATGAAGCTGTCATTTATTTGGCAACAAAAATTGTCTTTGTGGGGAGCGAGAGTTGTGTATTTTTCTAAGTTGGAGTTTCAGATCAGGCGGGGTGCATGTGTGACTAGCAGGCTTGGGCTTAGAGGCGGGCAACGGGATAAAATAAACCTCACTAGAGGGGAACGATGTATAGCATTAAGTATATGCATAGGATACTGCCGTTAGGTGGATATGGGATGGTGGTGGTGGTGGTGATTATTGTTTTAAGAGGAAGTACAACTAGGCAGAAGGCGTCCCCATATACCTTACAAAGTGATATTTAAAAACTTTTGTTACAGAACTGACGCCGAAGAAAGATAACAGTTTTCTTATTGCCATGACTTAGTGGCCTATACTGCAAAACAAAAGATTATACCGGTTTAATCTGCGAAAGTGTGCTCTAAATATCCTCTCAGTGGCTGAGTAACTGACCAAAAGAGTGACGGGAGTTAAGAAGTCCAAAAAATATAAGGCCCATGAAATCTGGGGGCAAATTTTCCTGCAGGTACGAAATTCTTAACCATAACTTGATCTCCAACCTTTTAATTGGTGGGCCTACGTCCACGATAATATCTCTCTCGAACCTTCTCATGAGAAGCCTTCAGATTACTTTCAGCCTTCTTCCATAGGTCTCTGATATTATCAGGACCTATTGTCTCTGGTAATCTGTCATTGAGTGGCGAAAGATTAGACAGCGGCGTGTTGGGAATAAATTTAAACACGAGAGAGGCGGGAATGAACTTGTGGGACTCATGAACAGCCGAATTTAAAGCAATACATAACTAATGCAGAGAAGTATCCCACTTGGAATGATCTCCATGATGAAAAGCGATCAACGCAGATCGAAAATTACGATTGATCCCCTCAGCCAGAGATAGTTGAGGGTAATAAGCGGAAGTTGTTACATGGGATATGGACAGATTGAAACAGAATCTCCGGAATAAGTTAGAAGTGAAAGCCTTTGCATTACCTGAAACTATATACTGACAGGGACCAAAAGAAGCAAGGATAGTATTAAGACAAGAAATGGTATACTGAGCGGTAGTCAGCTTAGTGGGAAACAACCATGAAAATCTAGTGAAGCCGTCTACACATACAATAATAAATTTATTCCCGTTCGTGTTTGATCCCTAATGGGGTCTCATGATAATATTTGAAGATCATTGGCACAAGAAAGGTTGTAACCATAACATTCTGATCATGCCTCCAAGGACAACACAAAACCCCGTTACTCAATAAATAAGGGACAACATGTTCCCCAGAAGAAAGGGTTTCCATTATCGGATCCAGCACGGGATCTTCTGGTTGATAATTCTCAGTGTCACGAAACAGCGTAGGGGCATCCGTCAAAATAGCATTTATACTAAGAGGTGTGGGCATAGAAAGAGAAGAACTAACTTCCTGTTCACTGGTCTCAATATCACTAGAAAACACGTGGCTTAGTCCATCAGCAACTACATTTTCTGATCCCCTAATGCATCGTACATCACATAGGAAAGCTGAGATCCTGATAGCTCAACGGGCGTTATGTCCGTTACTACGAGGCCTTGCTAAAACCCACCTTAAGGCTGCTTATGTATTTCTAATTGAAACTTGACATGTTCCAGATAAAGGCGTAACTTCTCCAGGGCAAACATGACTGGCAGAGCCTCTAATTCATAGCTAGAATACTTTACTTCTCGAGCCGATAAGATCCTAGACGCATAGAAGGTATGCCGCCTTCCGAGTTCCGTTTCCTGAAGAAGGACAGCAGCCACAGCAGATGAACAGACATCACTTTGGACAGTGAATTTCTTAAAGAAATCGGGCATGGCTTGTACAGGGACGTTACAAAGAGCTAATTTAAGGTCTTCAAAAGCGGCCGGCTGCGACGGCCCCCATTCAAATTTTACACCTTTCTTGCGAAGTAAGTTCAAAGGGCGCCGCCCTAATAGAAAAGTTAGGAATACATTTCCCGAAAAAATCACCATGCCTATGAATCTAGCGATTCCCTTTATGTCCTTCGGAGGCTTGAAGTCACGAATAGCCTGTGTTCTGGAATGGTCAATATAAACACCATCGGGCGACACAGTATGCCCTAAGAACGACATAGAAGGATTAGCAAAGGCTACCTTAGATAATTTAACAGTCAACCCAGGCTTCCGAAGGCGATTGAGGACGTCCGTCAGATGATATAAGTGCTCTTCGGAGGTCACTGAAAACACGACGACATCATCGAGGTAATGTTTCAGATATTCGAATTTGATATCGGAGAAGACCCTCTCCAGCTGTCTAGTAAGGACAGCTGCATACGTGTGGATTCCGAAGGGGCGCGGTAGTATTGATACAGATTCCAATCCGTGGCGAAAGCCGTCAGGTGTTTGGATTCTCCTGCCAGAGGTATTTTATTATATGCCTGGTTATGATCTAATATGGTAAAGAACTTAGCCTTGCGAAACCATGGAAAACAAGAATGAACATTCAGAAGGGGTACAGATTGAAAAAAAAAACGATATATAAGGCCCTCAGGCCTCCTCTTCCATCTAACCAGGAAGTGAAATATACATATATAACATTGTATTACTTACAATAAGTAGATCTCATACAAATTAAATTAATAAAAATACAAGGTTGGTGAGATTACATTAAGATGAAATAAATTAAGATTAAATTAATATGAAATAAATCAGATATAATGAAAGGATAAATTCTTCAAACTAATAATCTACATGTAAAAGAAAGAGGCAGTACATAAAACTTGATTTTAAAAACAAATCGGTTAAGAATTTTAGACTCTCTACCAGGACATCCATAACAAGAGAATGGTTGTAAGTAGCAGCATCAAGTTTACAGATGATCCTTACTAGTGCATAAAATGTCTCCAAAGTGCTTCCTTGAAAGTGCGAATAGCGCTTAACCCCCTGATACTTTCGGGAAGGCGGTTCCACTCACGGCAGGAAATTACTGTGAATGATTTATCGTAGATGGTAGTTCTATGGGTAGGTAAAGCAAGGATGGAATTATTAGCAGATCTGGTGTTAAGAGTATGATAAGAGGATAGGTATTTGAAATATGAAATAAGGTAAAATGGCTTTGAACAATTAAGGATTTTATGGAGATGGCATAGGGTATGCACAGTGCGACGTATTTCTAGTCGGGGCCAAGATAGGTGGTTATATGAAGGAGTTACGTGGTCATAGTACCGTAGGTTACAGACCTATCTCACACATGCATTTTGACCACGTTGTAATCTGTTCAATAACATGTTCCGAGTGTCTCTATAAATCGCGTCACAATAGTCGAAATGAGGGAAAACCAGAGCTTCTACCAGTATTTTTTGAGTTTTTCAGGAAATAAGTATTTATACCCGCGCAGCATGTGCAATGCAGAGAATGTTTTCTGGGTGATGTTTGTAATATGCGTTTTCCATGACATGTCATCATCGAAAGTAACACCTAGGACTTTTACTGATGACATGAATGGTATGTTAGTATTACACAAACTTATAGATGGAATCTCTGGTGGATTGACCTTCGCGAGTATTTTCGGGTATCCAAGGATGATGGCTTGCGTTTTTGCTGGGTTTAACGTAAGACCACATCTCAAAGACCAAGAAGAAAACGATGTTAAATCCTGATTGATTTTGTCTAGGGCCAAAAATATTAGATTTGGAGATGTATGGAGGTACATTTGTACACCATCAGCATAAATATGGTATTTGCAGTGTGTTAGGATTTGGGAGACGTCATTAATGTAAATAGAAAAAGGAAGGGGTCCTAACACCGACCCTTGGGGTCAAATTGATTTGTTTATTCTATCTGTAACACACTGCCGACGGCCTTATAAGTAGGAATGCAACCAAAGGAGGGCGCTGTCCGAGTAATAGAGGAAATACAATTTCGAGAGCAAAATGTCAATTTCAACAGAGTCAAAAGCTTTGCTCAAGTCTAGGAGTATTAAAACTGTCACTTCCTTGTTGTCCATAGCTTCTCGGATGTCTTCTGTGACCTTCAGTAGTGCCGTTGTAGTACTGTGTGCTTGACGAAAACCAGATTGTAGTGGATCAAGTATGTTGTAAGTCGTCATGTAGTCTGTTATTTGTCTATGAGCGATGAACTCTAGCGCTTTGGATAAAGCAGAAAATATGCAGATGGCTCTGTAGTCAGATGGTTCAGAAGGGGATGCTACTTTTTTAGTGGACGTTTAATGGTCACTTTCCATATTTCGGGAAATGTGCTCTCTACAAGGGAAGAGTTAAATTTGTTAATTAGTGCAGGTAATATCACATCCAGAATAAGTTTTATCATCTCTATTCCTATACTGTCATTTCCTTTTGCCGCTGATGTTATCCGATTTATAGCAAACCTGACTTGTGAGTGGGTTGTTGGACGGAAGTAGAAGTTTTCTCTATCTGTTCGCGTCTTTGCATAATTCGCGTCTAGAGCTTCCTGTTTCAGGGCTGCATTTAATGTGCAGTTAGATTAAAAATAATCGTTCAGTTTTTCCAAGGGTATATTTTTTTCGTCGTCGTCTCGTCCTTTGGTAATTCCAAAGCTCTTTATGGAATTCCACAATACAGCTGTTGAAGCATTTGTTTGAATTAAACTGTGAGCGTGTCGTAGATTCGCGTTTCTAATCTGTTGGGTCGTAGCGTTTCTCAGACTCTTATAGTTCAGTAGATTGTCAGGAGTGCAATGTTTCTTAACTCGTCTATAAGCAGCATCGCGTTCAGCCATTAGTGCTCTAATCTCATCTGAGAGCCAGGGAGCTGGCTTTCGCGTAACTCGAGCCTTTTTTTCATGGGCATATCTATCGTACAGTTCAGTCATTTGTTGATTGAAGAGGGCCACTTTGTCATTTATGTTTTTAAGTTTAAATATGTCATGCCATGGCACTGCAACTGTGTCTTGTAAAAGTTTATTCTTATCAATTCTTCGTAGATCTCTATATGGAATTATTTTCGGTGTGAACTTTGGACTTTTAATAGAATAGGCCATAAATATAGCATCATGTCGCGATATGCCTGGGACACTAATTTGACCGCGATGAAGAACTAATTCAGGTTGGTTAGTGGTAATGAGATCTATTAAAGTGTGTGTTGTGTCTGTGTGATGTGTAGCGTTGAGAGGGAGAAACGTTTAATCGCAAGCTTTAAAAGAAGTTAATCGGTGGGTTGTCTGAGGAGAGTTATGTTCAAGAAGGTTTATGTTGAAGTCAACGGTTATAATTATATTTGAGTAATCAGGGACTTAATCTTGTATTTGAGTCTCTAGATCACATAAAAAAACCCGCTTTCGGTGGTTTATATACTACACCAAGAAGACATTTTACTTCACTCACAGTTATTTCTAGGAACATGAACTCAGGTTTTCGCTCGTACGGATCTGGAGACCTACAGATTATTTTAGGGCGTAAGCTGGTCGTAACATATGCGGCAGAACCCCCGGAGGGATTACTTAGTCTGTCGGATCTGAGAAATGTATAAGCCGCCAGCTGCAGTCTTTCTATTGCGTGGTGTGGTTTTAACCAAGATTCAGTGATAAATATTGCGTGGAAACTGGGAGGCATAAATAGGGCTTTTATTTCATCCATTCGCGCCTCCGCAAGGAAGCTTTGAGCGTTTATATTGCAAATATTTAAAGCATTACTGTACGGAGATAGCTGGTGGTTAATGATGTCCCTTGTCGACTTGGAATGGCAAGAAAGCTCAGAAGACAATAGATGTGTGTTGCCTGCACAGCTGGTTCCAGCGACAGTGGGGGAGGATGGAGTAAATTAAAGGTTTGGGGAATGTTTGCAAGGAAGAGGGGAGCCTGTTCGTATGTCTCAACTTCATCAGGGGGACTGTAACTTACGTTGTTCTCAGTTACGTTGGAGATGATTATGAAAATAATGGGAATGGAAATAACAATTTACAGCGATCAATACGAAAATGGCAATGTGTCAATAATGTAAGTGGAAATAAACACGACAAAAATAAGGCACTGAACCAAGTCTGCTGCTACTAACACCAATCTACCACTACGGCAAGCAAAAGTAAACTATATTACTAATTACGTTCTAATAGAGAGTTAAAGTTAAAAATTACGATATACTACAAGGATAACTCTAAAATTAAACTACAATAGAAAGTTACAAAATCTTGTGACCATTTCTCCCGCACATCACTTTAGTTCATTTAACTGTTCCATAGTGCACACTTTAACTTATTTGATCCTATTTTTATATTAATTAGCCCATCAGTCGTCCATACCTGGCACAGAATAACGCGAAACACAAACACAGTTCTTGAATTAAAATAGAACAGAGTGTTTTAGGCAAGTAGAAATAATAAGTTAAGAGTATGGCCCCCAGTAACTTAGAAGTAGTCGTAGAAAAGCAGTTTGAAAGATGAGCATGATGTGACACTAATTTCTACAGCGATACCCAGTCGAAAACACAAATGGGGAAGGCTAAGAAAGTTACCTCGGTAACGGTGTGAGACACCTCCACGGTTCTGCTAGCTCAGTCTTGTGTGAGGCTCTTCCACGAATCCGCTAGCTCGGTCTTGTGTGAATATCCTCCACGTTTCCGCTAGCTCAGTCTTGTGTGAGGATCCTCCACGGTTCCGCTAGTTGAGTCTTGTGTGAGGTACCTCCCAGGTTCCGCTAGCTGGCTCTTGTGTGAGTCTCTTCCACGGTTTTTTGAGGTGCTCGAGTCCTATGGAGTCCACTCTTTCTTTTGCCGATACCTTTAAATGTCGTATCTCCTCCATTTTCCCTCTGCTTAGTGTTAATAGAGGATGGTTGTCCAGTTGTACTTCCTCTTAAAACAATAATCACCACCACCGTCTGAACAATGTAGTACACGATTACCTAAATCTCAACAAGCTGCGAGTGCTGGGGCTCCAAAGTTACCAAGCTCTTGTTGCGATGTATCTCGATTACTACAATGTAACGATTACAGTTTTAATTTCAGAAGTGAATTACGAGTAAAAATTACAAATAAAGTAATTTTTACATGTAATTCTATAACTTGCCAATTTTGGAAGCGAGTGTTCGTGCTCCTTACAAAGTATGGATTGTGACCAGGACGGTACAGCGCGCAGGTAAAACAAAAGAGAAAATAGAATGCAATGAAGACATGTCCACAGAAAATGAGGGATTCACTGTGTGTCTGAAGAGACCAGGACTTTACCAAGAGATATCGGACAGGGAGAGGGGAAACATTGTCGTACCCAGCTCGTGATCCCACGGTCGCCACTCTGACCTAACACCCCTTCTCTGGCTACAATACGAAGCTCATCATTTTTAAATGTAGTATACAAACAACCAGACTGAACAGAATCACCCTGAGCGCGCTCGTAAGAAAGGACTTACAGGGGTGCCTAACTCTATGTAATCACCAAGTTATCTGATTAGTGATGAGACGTGTTGAACTGATAGGGGACAGCTGTAGAAAATATCGTCCGTCTCTGAATCACATAATCCTAAGTAGGAGAAAGAAGAGGTAACCTCTCCTTGACTCTACGCTTGGTGACCACGAAACTCGTAGCTGAGTCTAACACACTATCTAGTTATTTTTGTGAGCCTCCTAACTTTTGTATTCACTGTCCGATCTTCCTTACTCAACTCCTAATCTTTTCCGACTCTGACGCTATTAGATTTGTGTCTTCCCTTCCTTTTACCGATAGCTTCATTGTCCTCCGATTGGTGTTAAGAGAGGAAGGTTGTCATCAGTTCTGTAACAATCTGTTCCCGATCTCCTGGTGCTCTGCCATGAGCATAACTACCTCTTCCTATCGTTCAATTACTTGACTGATACTGACAATCTTGTGCTCTCAGCCCACACACTGCCTCTGACTGATCAACGAAATATCTTCCCTCCATCTCCCTTGCTCATGGATTGGTGTTCGCTAGAGGATCTCTTTCCAAATGCCCAATACAAAGGGCACTAGGAAAGTTTTGCAATGTGAGTGAACGCTTTAGACTTTTTCAAAATAATTTCCACCCCACTCAATTTACTTCTACATACGTCGAAACCAGTCACTGAACCAACTCTGCCACTTTTCTTCGATTACATTTTCGCACTCTTGATCCCATGCTGCCAGAAGCTCCTAGTCGGATGCAAAATGCCGCCCTTCCAGTTTCATCTTCACTTCTGGGAAGAGTGCGAATTCACAAGGGCAAGATCAGGACTGTATGGACGGCGATCAAGCACAGACAACCCTGATCTGGCAAGAAAATCCATTGTTGCATTAGCACGATGTCCCTCTTGCTGCAACATTTTCCTCACAGCTTCAATGTTTTCCTCAGTCACTGATTCAGACGGTCGTCCAGGATGAAGATCGTTTTCAACCCCAAAATTTCCCCTCTGGAACTCCTTATACCAACGGAAAATTGTATGTGCTGGAGCATTGTCGTGATGCAAGAGCCAAGTGTTGAGCCGTGACCTTGGACGGAGCAGCTTCAGAGCCTGGGTGACCTGAGGCAGACAAGTCTCACTGTACCACTTCGCAGTAACTGCCCTTTGTGTTTCTAGCACAACCCGAGTCAGGATGACCCCTTCAGTGAAGAATACTGCAATCATCCTTTTCTTCACTGACCTTGACTTTCGCTCAGTCACAGGAGTACCCTCATCTTCAAACAGGCACACCTTGTTCTGGGATTTTGTTGGGACATCGTAACAATAGAGTCAAGTTTTGTCACCTGTAACGTTGCTATTGGCGTTACGCGAAGTCTCATTTTCAAACTGTTTAAGCATTTTTCGGTACCATTTCACTCGATGTGCCGTTTGCTCTGAAAGTGAATGGGGCACCCAAAGGGAACAAACCACTCTAACATGGAGATGGTCGTGTAGAATTGAATGAATAGCTGGTGCAGGAATGTGGAAGGTCTCTTCTACCTGCCGATATGCCATCCGCCCCTCTTGCCTCAACATTTTCCTCAGAGCTTCAATGTTTTCCTCAGTCACTGATTCAAAGGGTCGCCCAGAATGAGGATCGCCTTGAACCCCAAAATTTCCCCTCTGGAACTCCTTATACCAGCGGAAAATTGTTGTCCGATGTGGACAGTCTTTCCCCAGCACCGGAGTCATTTCCTCTAGGCACTGGTCAACAGTTAATACACGAGCAAAATTGTAGCGGATATTTGCGCGATATTCACCCTTAGACCACACTGACATCTTAACATGCTATCAATCCCACTACTTGGTAACAACTGGTGTGAAGGTCGCGCCTTGCTGTCTTCTAGACCGGTTTTCACCCCACTTTTCATCCCTCACCTTAAATACGGTGTCCAGCCAACTGGTTCTGCGTATTGCAAAACTTTCCTAGTGCCCACTATTAAGTTCATGATCCGAGTGAGTGTTTCTATTATTCGTATCAGAAGTGCTTACAATCGAGTAATATAACTAATATAACACGAAAATAAACAATGTGGACCATTACGGGATTTAGAAGTAGTTAATTATATTCTAAGTGGTTAAACCAAGCAATTGCCGTACCTGCTCAATGTCCGCTGTGCTATGAATATCTTGTTAAGTTTTCATTGTGATGTATGATGAGATGAATAGCTCGTGCGGTAAAACGTACCTGAGTTGCAGTTTCTTCAACGTTTGTTACATGAATATATCTGGATATACTTGGTAGTTCTCATTCCTCTCACGATAAAAACAGATCTACATATTTTCTCATTACAGATACCGTAATGTCAGCTAGTTTAAGAAGTACAATCACACCCGCGATGTACAATTGTTTATTACCAACGCCTTTCTTATGACAACGCTGAGGATATTTTCTAAAACACCTGTTTGCTCTTGTAACTGCTAAACGCGCAGAGTAAAGTTAAACATTCTTTCAATGTCAAATTACGACGAATAAAATGCAGTTTTATTGTCTATGAACACTTGTGTTGCCGTTAGGCTCGCGTATTAAATCGCCTAACACTTGGATGTAACTCATTGGTCGTCCGAGAGAGGGAGAAATATCCTGAATTTACACCAGTCACCTGTCTTCACAGAACTGGGACTCACCCTTACAGTAAGACCTCTATTTAACAAGGGCTGCATAGTCGAGGTTGTCAAAACGTCCTTCATTCTCCTGGAAGGGTGTGAGTTCGAGAAACGTGAGAAAATAGATTTCATTTTCTGGAGCAGCACATGACCCAGAGGTTCACTCAGCCTGCTCCAGAAATGAGTACCAGGTTAATTCATGGGCCCAAAGTGATTTCGTTCTTCCTCGTAGCTGTACTAGGGAATGCAGCATGCGTTTTGTTCACCTGTAGCCAAATTTCTCTCACTGGTGATGGAGGACATTTATACTCGTATCTCAGCGAACAGGAAACATCTAAAAGCAATTGGATTCTCATTCAAAGAGAACTGAGGCGTTGTAATTGGCTTTGTTCATTTCTTAGCGCGACGATGTTTACCTTTCCATGGAACTTCCTGTAAGTTGTACGTTCCTAGTAACGGCTAGAACTGGTAACGTTACTGAGAGTTCCTCGTTCTACGGCTAGTAGTTATCAGAACGAACTGAGTTCTCTCATCTCTAGAGTCAGTTCTTGAGGTACACAGCAAAGTTCTACTGCTAGTAGTTATCAGAACGATCTGAGTTCTCTCATCTCTAGAGTCAGTTCTTGAGGTACACAGCAAAGTTCTACTGCTAGTAGTTATCAGAACGAACTGAGTTCTCTCATCTCTAGAGTCAGTTCTTGAGGTACACAGCAAAGTTCTACCGCTAGTAGTTATCAGAACGAACTGAGTTCTCTCATCTCTGGAGCCTGTTTCTGTTGTGTACAGCAAAGTTCTACTGCTAGTAGTTATCAGAACGAACTGAGTTCTCTCATTTCTGGAGTCAGTTCTTGAGGTACACAGCAAAGTTCTACTGCTAGTAGTTATCAGAACGAACTGAGTTCTCTCATCTCTGGAGCCTGTTTCTGTTGTGTACAGCAAAGTTCTACTGCTAGTAGTTATCAGAACGAACTGAGTTCTCTCATCTCTAGAGTCAGTTCTTGAGGTACACAGCAAAGTTCTACTGCTAGTAGTTATCAGAACGAACTGAGTTCTCTCATCTCTGGAGCCTGTTTCTGTTGTGTACAGCAAAGTTCTACTGCTAGTAGGTATCAGAACGAACTGAGTTCTCTCACCTCTGGAGTCTGTTTCTGTGGTGCACAACAAAGTTCTACTGCTAGTAGGTATCAGAAAGAACTGAGTTCTCTCATCTCTGGAGTCAGTTCCTGTGGTGAACAGCAAAGTTCTACTGCTAGTAGTTATCAGAAAGAACTGAGTTCTCTCACCTCTGGAGTCAGTTCCTGTGGTGAACAGCAAAGTTCTACTGCTAGTAGTTATCAGAAAGAACTGAGTTCTCTCACCTCTGGAGTCAGTTCCTGTGGTGAACAGCAACTTTCTCCTGACATAAGTCAAGCTGAGCGATTGGCACTGACTGAGTCGGTCATCTGGAAAAGGGGACACGTCCAAAATATTGCATTTAACAGGAGAGATACAAAATGGAATTAACAAACGAAATTTTCGAATTTGCATATAACTAGTAAAGGGCCATTTATTCCTATAATACGGATTTTTAGATCCCATCCCTGAAGGTAAGAAAAATCAAATTTTGTTTTCCGGACGCGTACAGTTTTCCATGTGAACTGAATTTTCTTAGAAAATATAAACGAAATTTTCATCCCTGTCCTTTAGTTTTGATTTTAATTTGAGTTTCCGTTACAATGTCGTTTTTCAATCAACCTATAACATTTAGAAATCAGAGAATTATGAAGTGATCCTAAACAACGGACATATTATAGTTTTCACAAAAAAATCAGCGAACATATTCATTCCGTCTTATAGGACATTACATTCTTCAATACGGTTCATGTTCTCTCATCGAGAACTGGCCTTGTAACCATTGTAATGAACATATTGCAGTCCCTGACCGTAGGTTAAGAATATAAAACAATAACTGCAAGTAGCTTCTCTTTAAGGGGATCAGAATTCTTCTTCAGGCAGAGCTTCCTGCTCAGTAATTGGACAGTTGTTGACAGTGTCATGGTAGAAACTGGCATCTTACCACCAATATACCGTAAAAGTCTCCTTATGTCGTTGACCTTCTTAATATTAATGGGACTTAGTATACCGTATACTGAGAGAACGAACGGAGAATAACGTAAAATAATTGAAGTATTATAAGAAAATTAAGTTTCAACCTTGACAACTGTTTTGACAACATCAAGTATGTCGTACTTTTCATAAGAATGCAAGTGTATTTTGCACAATTACATCTTCTGACAGGGCACACTTACATTCAGTGAATTCATCTATATCAGGAAGTGTATTTTCAGCTTCCGCAGTGGACTTCAACTTCGAAGACTGTGTCAATCAGCGGTAAAGGACTAACAGATCCTTGTTATTTTCCTTGGAAATAGGAAGTGCAGTGTTGTAAACATATTCGGCTGTAGTTTATTCGATACAAACAGGTTTGTGTCATCATTCAGTGTGTATTCTGATTTCAGTCGAACTGAAGGATTCACCTGATGAAGAGAAATTTCATTTTTGATCTCTTGTTCTCCTTAATCCTTGGCTAGCTTCAATTTCATTTGTAGAGTTCCACACTTGCGACAAGTTTGAAAGATATTCCCTAGAATATAGGGTGCGACCGACACGGAGTACATAGTGAGATTCAAACGAACAAACCTCAGACACACATCGCATCACCAGGTGACTTTAATATAGAAAACATTTCTCATCTGACAATGTAGGGTCCCCATACTGCGAAAACGATAAAAGTAGGGAATATCCTCAATTGTGCCGAGAGTTGAGGGGCTAACGTGTTATGTTGTGAGCACTGGAGAGCTCTATCAAACTAAAAAAGCAAATTTCGAAAATCACTTCGAGCCTAAAATCGCTTTTTCATTACTCGTTTTCCTCCTTGTTCAAATCCTAGCCGAAATATTCTTTCTGTAATGTGTTCCTTGGTTCAGCACTCTCAGGGATCTTTGAGTTTTTGAAAAATGGATCACGTCCAACGCAGGTTTTTCTATACCGGGCCATCGATCCTGTACTACGCACTAACCAAGGGGTGGAGGATGGCTGTCCAGGTGGACAACGCCACCGCTGATGACCTGGTCAACTTGCCGCCCGGTTTCCAGTTTCAGAACCCCACCAGGCTACCCGCGGTCAGTCGCGGCAGGGTCGCGACGCTCGCGGGGCCCGTGGGGCGCCATCCGGAGGGACAACCTAGTGACGACGTCTGGGAAGTGCCTGCCGCCCAGCACGCCGTACATCAGCCATCACCAGTTGTGTCATGGACTTGTGGAGTGATTCTGTGTATTGTTTTGTTCATTACAGCCTATGCAACCTTGATCTTATCCTTTTGTTAATGGTATTCTCATGCATAATTTGTTTGTACTAGGTCTTCGAACCGCCCTCCTGTATTCTTTCATGTTAATAAAGCACTTGAAGGTTCCAACTTGACGCCACAATCGACGTGCCGACTAAGCGAGTTTGGGGAGTACCCTCTGGTCGGACGCCCGATTGTAGGTCTCCAGCGGAGCCTCTCGCCACCGTCGCCCGGACGCCCGCGGCTGCGCCGAATGCTTCCCGGCGGTGGGAAGGTGACGCCCCATCGCCCCGAACCGACAGCCGACTGATGTCCCTCCCGGGGAGAGCCTCCTTATATAGAATTGAGGCTCGCGTGTACTGAGGACAGCACTTCCCGGGAGGGAGCGTCAGCAGGATTATCGGCCGTCGCGATGGGCCGCCATGAGAGGCGAACGCCTCTCTGTGCTGCTTTATTGAGAACTTGTACATACAGATCAAGAAGAAATACATTAGAATGGAGGGCAGGTCCGCGGCCCGACTACAAAGTGTATCGGGCCACGGAACTGTCCGTATACACAAGAACATGATCATAGCCCAAGTGGGCAAAGTCCTGTACGAAGTGATGTACTGCCACGACCACTGCTGCGGTCTCGGCCACGTTGATCCGATGAGGCTGGTGGAATGCCTGTGCGCAGGTCTGGTTCACTGCAGGGCAGACTGCTGCAACGCTTTGTGGGGTGGCGTCGCTGTAGAGAGCCACCGGACATCTGGCGGGGCGTCGACAGGAACTGAGGGGTGAAGAGTCCTCGTACCCAGAAGAACTCGCCTGAAAGGATGTGCTTAGCACGGAATACCGGCCACCCCATGACCCAGCAGAGCCAAGAAAATTAGCCGGCAGCCTGTTGGAGTTGATGTGGGGACAGGTCGGGCAGTTCGCGCACAAGGGAGAGGGCGCGCTGCTGGGTGACATGATGCATGGTCACCTCTTGGCTGGGGATGTCGATGGTGACGTCAAGATACGTCAGTATGGGAGTCGGGTGCAGCACCGACTTGGAATAGTTGAGGGTGACGCCAATAATCTGGGTAAGATAGACATCGATCTCGCGCATGAGAGCGTCCGTGAGATCGGGGCTATGGATGAGCCAGGGATCATCTGAACACCGAACTCAAGGGACAGAAGTTGCTGCACTGCAACGACCCAGCGTTGCATGACGGATGGGACCAGGCTATGACCCATCGGCAGGCGGGTCCAGCGATACCGAACCCCGCGGTAGAGTATACCGTTAGCGTTGTCGGGTTTCGCGGGAGATCGGGATCCATGTGGGGCCATATGGACGATGGCTTAAGTGAAACTCTGCATAGACTCACATTAGCGCTCGTAGTGGTGCTTAAGTGACACAATGCACTGGCTCACACTAGCGCTCGTACTGGTAGACAAAGGCAAACTGCTAAACTAATCGACCGGGTGACGATGATTAAACAAATGGTTGCAGTTTTTAGGAATCAATATAGAATATATTCTCATAGTAAATTATATTTTATTTACTTAAGAGTCGTAGCTCATATCCCTAGGATATTTTCAGCATTGAGTTGCTTGCCACAGGCCTAGTACTGTGGATTTTCCTCTCTTTTCTTCTTGCGTTATGCCATATGTAGAAACATTTTTGTTAATTACTGCCGATGTGTTTATAAAACATCCTCCGCACACGTTTACTCATACCCCATCTGTCTTAAGATATGAAACATATGACACAATTCTAAATGTCCTCTCATCAGGATCTCCTGTTCTGTATCAACATATGGTGTTCTCCCCTGCGCACTTTTACTCATACTGCATCTGTCTTAAGATATAAAAG
This sequence comes from Anabrus simplex, assembly GCF_040414725.1. Lineage (NCBI taxonomy): Eukaryota > Metazoa > Arthropoda > Insecta > Orthoptera > Tettigoniidae > Anabrus > Anabrus simplex. The sequence goes on from NC_090279.1 coordinate 40,309,798, forward strand.
ATATGACACAATTCTAAATGTCCCCTCATCAGGATCTCCTGTTCTGTATCAACATGTGGTGTTCTCCCATGCGCACTTTTGCTCATACTACATCTGTCTTAAGATATGAAACACATGACACAATTCTAAATGTCTCCTTATCAGTATCAACATGTGGTGTTCTCTTACCTCTGCTGCCAAGAGACCAATATTCTTTCAATAATGTTTCTCGTACGTCTTCACGAAGTCTCTCTTTACACTTTGATCGATAGTCGCTAAGTGGTTCCATTACTATGGCTCTAAAGTGGTGTAAGATTTTCCCTTTCCGCTGTTTTTAACCTGCGAACAGCATTCTTCTTGCGAGAAACCTGATGGAAAACATTAACATCTTCTCCACTTGAGCTTTCAACTTACACAGGCAGAGAATCTGGATCGTTTCCCTGTTGTCATTCACTTCTTCACTTTCATCTCTGGCCATTGGCTGCAACACTCAAATGACCATTGTTGTACTCCTGAGCACGTAAGCCCGTACACTAAGGGTGCAACCGTACTCTTTCTCCCCTGTAATGTAAAGATAGTGATTTATAGTTACCTTTCTAACTGTTGGGTTTCTATTCAGTGTCGCTAACCATACAGTTTAGGGACCCTACTTTCCGATACGACGTCCGGCACTATACAGTCAGGATTTATCTCGTGAATTGCCTGAATTACGTATTGCCACTGCAGTCACTAGTCTTACGTTTGCGGGTGTCATTGTAAATCTGTTTGGCTAATACCAGGTGGCATTTGATAACGTAGTTTATGACAAATGACGAACGCAGCATTTTATTAATTTTGGTTTATTAATTTGGTTTTATTTCGTCCAATACTTACGTACAGAAATCAGTTAGGATGTCTAAGGAGCACGAAATGTCATCAAGGACTCCTACGAAATGAAAGCAACGTTACCTCGTTCACAGAACACTTCAGACCGTGCTACGGGGTATTGAAAGAGGAAGGCGATGAGTTGTCACTCTTAGTGATATGGACTTTATGGCAAGAGTTTCACAATTAATTAGGGCAAGTGTTAATTTTAACTTTATTCCTGTGATAAGTTTCTGACAATGAGAATCAGTTGAAATGGAAAAATACTTCGTTATGAACCTATCCTAACCAAACCTAACCTAAACATGTCTTGTCTCGAATTTTAATGCGGTTTGCAGACCTAGCCTTTGTGTATTCTTATTGACTTACGGGATATGTGTATGCAGTATACTAGCTCATGTGTATTATTACAGCGAGGTTTCATTTAGATTTCTATTCTGTTTACTGGGTAACATCTGCCGCCTGGGCGACTGTCCTAAATGCTTCCAGTAATACTGGGTGGTTTGCACACCATTTCTAGTGTTGAAATCCTCCACTCTCTAGTAAATTAATAGTTTGAGACTGCAACTGAAGAGCATCCTCTATATTTTCACAGCCGCTTACTTGGTCATCAGCATAAAAATCTCTGCGAACAAGTTGTGCGTCTCTGGGGAAACCTTGATTCTTCATCTTCAGCAAGTTGCTTCTGTGGTCTGGTAGCTAGGAAGGCTGCTGCTGCTGTACCATATGCTACAGTTGTCAGTCCATAATGACAGGGTGGGTTCCTAGGAGATTCACTCCAAATAATACGCTGAGCGTTCCTATCATCTGCATGAACCATGACTTGCCGATACATTTCAGCAATATCTGCAGTGAAGGCAAATATATGAATTCTAAATCTTAGAATAATGGAGTAATGATCATCTTGTATTGTCATTCCATGAAATATTGTTAGAAGTTTTAGCAGGTTAATCAAATACAAACCTCGTTTTTGTAGTTGAGCTACTAAGCTTAAAAACTGGATGATGTAGTAGATAATAGTTTCCACCTTCATTCCCTGACCTTATCCATATACCACATGGCCTCATACTAGTGAAGAAGGTTACAGAACTCGTGCTCAAGTGAGGGCTGCCTACTGAAATGCAGTTCTAGTTGTGCCAGTCTTGACATGGCATGACTGAAGGAGTTTCCCAGAATCTCAGGTTTGTGCTTGAGGGGTAACTAAACTATAAATCTACTTGTAGCTTCCCTAGTGGTACTGTAAAGTGCCTTTCTGTTGCTCTCTCTTCTCTTGTCATGACTGGGGACGTAATCTCTTCTATTTCCCTGGACTGCTGTAGCTTCGTGTCTAACCTGTCCTCTGACTTCGAGAAACATGTTATTAATGTAAGACATTATTCTCTTCCCCCTGATGGTAGTGTCCAGCAATAATCCATCCTAGTTCTGTGTCTTGAGGAAGAGGATAATCTGGTGATCGAGTTCTGTGACCAAGTTCAATAATGAAAAGAAATGTTCTGTACCCATTAACAAATCAATGTCACTTGGCGGGAAGAACTTGCGGTCAGTGAGCAAGTTCCAATGTTAATGCTGAATGTAGAGCTAACACTGTACCCCACCAAGTGCCAAAGTTATGAACAGTGGAAGCCTTTACCTTTCACCATTCCAATGGCCCCCATTGCTTGTACGGAGATGATTTTGTTTTTTCCTTTTTAAATACAAATACTCATGTTTATTATGTTTGTTTATTCACACTCCCTGCTCTGTAGGTAATTCAGTGTCCATGGAATGGCTCTTGATTTTGAAAATTACCGTTCATTTACAGTATTTTGTATTGCATACTTTTGTTGTTATTATTATTATTATTATTAATATTACATACGGTATCTCTTAAAATGTAAATAAACTAATATTTAATATAGTAAATTATGCTTATCTCTTTGGATTCATTTATTTTATTGCATATTGTTATCGCTATGGCAAGATGACTTTTTTATGATGTAGACACAGTACAAAAGTATTTCTTCCCAAATAGATTTGTTATACACCCCGTGTGGGTGAGGGACGAAGATGAAGAATACACCCACGATGTACTCTGTCTGTTATAGGAGGCGACTATAAGGGACGACCAAGGGATGATAGTGTAAGAGCCATGAATATAATTGTGATTAGTAGCATCATGCGGGGAACTCCATGGGTCACCTTTACTTGCGAGTGGTACCACTATGTTAGGTACACAAAAGGTTGGTGATTAGTAGCAGCATAAGATGAGTCTGTATGGGTTTTCCATTACCCGTGATTGGTGCCATTGTGCGAAACACCACGGATCTGGGCGTTGTCTGCGATTAGCACCACTATATCAGCGACACCGTGGGTCTGCATTGCCTGTAATTAGTACCCACTATATGAAGAAGACCAAGGGAATACTGGAACCCGTGATTAGTACACCTAGGTGAGGAACACTATGGGTTTGCGTTGCCTATAAGTAGCGTCATAATGTGAGAAACACCATTGGTCTCCGTTACCTGTGCTAAGTAAAATACTTTTGAGTCATACCATAATGTGTGGAACACCATGAGTCTACACTATTTTTTATTAGTACTGCAACATTACAAATACTATGATTTTACTTTACTAGCGATACGTGTCATTATGACGGGCCATTGACCAGCATTTTGGACCCCTTTAAACAACAAGCATCCTCGATTCAGGATTATGCTTTAGAAGTAGTCCCTTGGTCAGTAATACTATCGTTTATGACAGTTTCTGGGTCGGATCCACCGATTGTTTTAAATTCATATCCACCCATTTATTCTTCATCATCACGTTTTTATTCTGCTCTGTGGACGATTTTGAATTTTTAAATTGTCATTCTCTTTCGTCTCATTTCATACCATTAGGGACTGATGACCTAGATGTTAGGCCCCTTCAAGCAAAAAGTACCACCATCATCACTCGGTTAATTATACCCGCACCAATTAGACTACAGACTAGGGAAGTGCCTTTTATTGCAGTACATAACGTTCTTACTTATTGGTATAATTAAAGATCTGAAGATCCATATACGGTTATAACTGGTATAAATAGAAACTGTGTAATTTGGGAGAGAGTAAGCCCATGTGGTATTGCGCGTCACAAGAAACTGAGTGAATTCGCTGTGCAGTTCGATTACACTGCTGTGAGCTTGCTTTCAGGAGGTGGTGGATTCCAACCCCTCAGTCGGTAGATCTGAAGTTATATTTGTTTTTTCCTTGGTTCCCTCGTTTCCACTTTAGGCTCATTCTGTGGCTGTACCTTTATTAAGGCAAAGACCGCTTCCTTTCATTTTAGTATTAGCCCTCTTTCCAATCCCATTCTTGCCTTACAACATGTCCTCTATCAGTGTGACTTAGGCCAATATATTTAAAAAATCTGGTAATTTTGTTTGACTCATTAGTGCCCCTGGAGAATTCCTGGGCTCCCCTAATGTGGTAAGCTTGAGATACACCAAAGTGTAAGTTCAAAATATGTTTAAAATGACCCTCCTGTCCCCTACTGCTTATTGAAGAGAGAAGAAGAATAAAAAACATCCAAGCCAAAGGAAGGATGTATAGGTCCTACGTGGTAAGTCCTTGAACTTATGGAAATTGCAATAAAATATACACTCTAGATCTCTCTCGCTCCCCCCTCCCGTTGACAATACGGTTATACTAATGCCTAAATCAAAATAAAGGCAGGAAATATTTAAATTATATTTAATTTAAGCTGATAAAGGAGGGAACGTATGACTAGTTCGGGTTGGCGGGTTCGAGTCCGGCAGTATTTGAGGGTGTTCAAATACGCCAGTCTCATGTCTGCAGACATACCGGTACGTAAAATAATTCTTGTGGGACGAAATTCTGGCTCCTCGTCCTTTATAAAAACCATAGATTTAGTTAGTAGAAATACACTGACTGACAGTGACAATGCAACACCAAGGAGGAGTGCTTCGAAAGGGATGAAAGTTGGGGAAAAAACAGAGACGGCACGGAAGAATAATTGATGTTTATTTCAAACCGATATGCAGGTTACACAATGCGCACGGCATCGACTCAGTAGGATGTAGGACCACCGCGAGCGGCGATGCACGCAGAAACACGTCGAGGTACAGAGTCAATAAGAGTGCGGATGGTGTCCTGAGGGATGGTTCTCCATTCTCTGTCAACCATTTGCCACAGTTGGTCGTCCGTACGAGGCTGGGGCAGAGTTTGCAAACGGCGTCCAATGAGATCCCACACGTGTTCGATTGGTGAGAGATCCGGAGAGTACGCTGGCCACGGAAGCATCTGTACACCTCGTAGAGCCTGTTGGGAGATGCGAGCAGTGTGTGGGCGGGCATTATCCTGCTGAAACAGAGCATTGGGCAGCCCCTGAAGGTACGGGAGTGCCACCGGCCGCAGCACATGCTGCACGTAGCGGTGGGCATTTAACATGCCTTGAATACACACTAGAGGTGACGTGGAATCATACGCAATAGCGCCCCAAACCATGATGCCGCGTTGTCTAGCGGTAGGGCGCTCCACAGTTACTGCCGGATTTGACCTTTCTCCACGCCGACGCCACACTCGTCTGTGGTGACTATCATTGACAGAACAGAAGCGTGACTCATCGGAGAACACGACGTTCCGCCATTCCCTCATCCAAGTCGCTCTAGCCCGGCACCATGCCAGGCGTGCACGTCTATGCTGTGGAGTCAATGGTAGTCTTCTGAGCGGACGCCGGGAGTGCAGGCCTCCTTCAACCAATCGACGGGAAATTGTTCTGGTCGATATTGGAACAGCCAGGGTGTCTTGCAGATGCTGAAGAATGGCGGTTGACGTGGCGTGCGGGGCTGACACTGCTTGGCGGCGGATGCGCCGACCCTCGCGTGCTGACGTCTCTCGGGCTGCGCCTGGACCCCTCGCACGTGCCACATGTCCCTGCGCCAACCATCTTCGCCACAGGCGCTGCACCGTGGACACATCCCTATGGGTATCGGCTGCGATTTGACGAAGCGAGCAACCTGCCCTTCTCAGCCCGATCAGCATACCCCTCGTAAAGTCGTCTGTCTGCTGGAAATGCCTCCGTTGACGGCGGCCTGGCATTCTTAGCTATACACGTGTCCTGTGGCACACGACAACACGTTCTACAATGACTGTCGGCTGAGAAATCACGGTACGAAGTGGGCCATTCGCCAACGCCGTGTCCCATTTATCGTTCGCTACGTGCGCAGCACAGCGGCGCATTTCACATCATGAACATACCTCAGTGACCCTGCAATTGGCAGAAAGTTCTGACCACTCCTTCTTGGTGTTGCATTTGCTCTGTCAGTCAGTGTATTAACATTATTATTCTCAATTCAGAAATGAGCTTGAAAGGTGACCTAATTTCCGTTCACATAGGTTAGAACATTAGTCCTCCTCTATGTTTCCTGGATAAGCTCTAAGATATAACCGACCTGTAAACTGAAAATATGACGAATAATCTCTCTTACAGGTTATTGATGAGAGAAAGAAACTGAGAAAATCAAAAAGGAAGCAGCTTGATTTTTTCTGAGTGATATGTGACAAAAGAATAGCGTTACAAAAATGTTGCAAAGTTTGGGCTGGGAAGAATTGGAATAAAGGAGACGAGCTGCTCGACTAAGTGGTATGTTCCGAGCTGTCAGTGGAGAGATAGCGCGGAATGACATCAGTATACGAATAAGTTTGAGTGGTGTCTTTAAAAGTAGGAAAGATTAAAATACGAAGATAAGGCTGAAATTCAAGAGAAAAAATTGGGGCAAATGTTCATTCATAGGATGTGGAGTTAGGGATTGGAATAACTTACCAAGGGAAACGTTCGATAAATTTCCAATTTCTTAATAATCATTTGAGAAAAGTCTAGGAGAACAAGAGATAGGGAATTTGCCACCTGGCCGACTGTTGTTAATGCAGATCAGTATTGATTGATTGACTGATTGGTTTAATGATTGATTGATTGACTGATTGATTGATTGATTGATTGATTGATTGATTGATTGATTGATTGATTGATTGATTGATTGATTGATTGATTGATTGATTGATTGATTGATTGATTGATTGATTGATTGATTGATTGATTGATTGATTGATTGATTGATTGATTGATTGATTGATTGATTGATTGATTGACGCTCGTACAAAGGAAAGTAAAGGCACTAAGTAATTTCTGGAACTTTCGAAAATCACACTGCAAAGACTTCACGCAGAATCGCAAGGAATGTAATGCTATTCTTCAGAAGATGCTCAGCAAGCGGTTAGCTACAGAAGTAGTAGTAGCTGGTCAAGTTTCTAAGTAATGATGCGTATATTTTATATTATTACAAAAGTTTTATAGTATGTACTTATTTGTATTAGACAATAATTTTATAGTTAATGTCGTTGAAAACACCTATTTGCAAAGCAATTCACAAAATAAATAAAAAATAATATACACTTACATTGTGACCAAGAGCTGAGATACACTGGCTAACGTGCGGCAGACAGCCGCCGATCTGACACACTGGGCGCCTCCTTGGAAACCGTGCCGCCTAATGGGGAAGGGTGTAACTTAGGAATACTGGCTCCTCCCATTACACTGTGATGCGCCGAGACGAAACGGCGAGTTGGTTTCACATTTTGCTGCCAACAGCCGCATACGCTAGCCGATGAAGGATGGGCGATATCAATGCGAGAGTTGGAAACAGAACTGAAGTATTCGAAAGGGTAATTGGTAAATGGGGGGAATACATGGAAGCTAATGGGAACGGGAAACGTTTGTTGGACTTCTATGCTAGTTTGTGTTTAGCTGTTACGAATATATTCTTCAAGCATAAGGCTATTCAGATGGGGAGCTAAGGGTAACAGATCCACAAAATATACTACATATTAACCGATTTTATATTCTAGAAATTTGGTAGGAATGTGTCAGTTTTACGGGGATTTTTCGGTGATACAGACCACTATCCGATCTGTAGTGAACTGAGTATCTCTAAGCCTAGGATACAGAAAATGAAATCTATCTGCAAACGAACAAGAGTAGAAAATCTCCAGGACGAGGAGATTAGACAGAAGTACATGAATATGATTAGTGAGAAGCTTCGAACAGTGGACAGTAAGCAGGTTCAGGATATAGAAAGAATAGGTGGCATACAGGGATGCTGTAGCAGGAACAATAAGGGAATGCCTAGGAACGCGTATGTGTAAAGGTGGGGAAAAGCGAACATCTTGGTGGATTGATGAAGTGACGGTAGCTTGTAAACGTAAAAAAAAGGCTTATCAGAAATGGCTCCATACAAGGGCTGATGCAGACAGGGAATTGCACGTACTTGAATGAATCAGAGCGAAACAAATATTTGTTGAATCCAAAAAGAAACAGTGGGAGGAATTTGGTAATAACCTGGAAAGACTATGTCAAGCAGCAGCGAAACCTTTCCGGACAGTAATAAAGAATCTTAGGAAGTAAAGGAAAAAGGAAATGAGCAGTGTTTTGGGTAATTCAGGTGAACTCATAATAGATCCCAGGGAATCACTGGAGAGGTGGAGGGAATATTTTGAACATCTTCTCAATGTAAAGGGAAATCTTCCTGGTGATGTCGCGAACAACCTAACTAATGGGCAGGAAGAAAGTGATGTTGGTGAAATTACGCTTGATGAAGTGGAAAGGATGGTAAATAAACTCCATTGTCATAAAGCAGCAGGAATAGATGAAATTAGACCCAAAATGGTGAAGTATACTGGGAAGGCAGGAATCAAATGGCTTTATAGAGTAGTAGGATTAGAATGGAGTGTTGGTCAGGTACCTTAAGATTGGACAAACGCAGTAATTGCACCTATCTATAAGCAATGGAACAGGAAGGATTCCAACAACTATCGAGGTATCTCATTGATTACGCAGGGAACGGATTTATATGTAAATGCATATCTCTTTAGGAAGATAAAATTAATTATATTTTTCATTATCTTTACGAATCATGACGCGTGGAGTTGAAAAATGGAGTTTTTATTTTCCATATTTTTCCATATTTTTCCATATTTTTGAGTTTAGTACATATGTTCTATATTCTTCGTCATTAAAATCAATATAGTCCATGTTTCGGTTAAAAAGTATTAAATTATATTAAATTAGCAGTCATCTCAATAATGAAGAAATAAATTAAAAATCAATATTCGAAAAATTAATATTTTAAGTGGTGTGCAAGTCATTATCACGCCTGTCCAGGTCTGGGCTGATAAAATAACTCATAAGCGGTGCGAAGAAAGAGAGAGGTCTGAATCACACTTACAGCACTGATAAGCTGCATTACATAACATCGACTGTGTCTGTGCCATAATTTCGTAACTAGGACCGGGCGAGTTGGCCGTGCGCGTAGAGGCGCGCGGCTGTGAACCTGCATCCGGGAGATAGTAGGTTCGAATCCCGCTATCGGCAGCCCTGAAAATGGTTTTCCGTGGTTTCCCATTTTCACACCAGGCAAATGCTGGGGCTGTACCTTAATTAAGGCCACGGCCGCTTCCTTCCAACTCCTAGGCCTTTCCTATCCCATCGTCGCTATAAGAGCTATCTGTGTCGGTGCGACGTAAAGCACCTAGCAAAAAGAAATCGTAACTAGGGAAATCTCATTCATCGACGATGTGCTAGTTGTTTCCGGATTAGTTCGTAATTCGGGCATTCCCTTTGATTGCTTCATAACTCCATCTAGTTCACTACCAGTCATTCACAGTTTGAATAAGCAGTGAGACGGATCATAGTGTTCTAGTACGTTCAGTGGGTCAGTTGTATATTGATATTCATTGAAGACATTAACATTGTTACAATGTGCCTAAAGTAGCTCAGTCAACCAGTTTAAAATTAAAAAGTTACGTATCAGAATTTAAAGAAGATGGTTTATCAACTTACAGTAAGATATTATTTTGTAATTTGTGTCATTGTGCAGTGACATCTACTCAAATGTTCCTAGTGCAACAGCACGTTTCAACCAGTAAACACCAGGCTAACAAACAAGGAGATTCCAAGCAGAGACAGTTGTTTCTGACACAACCAGCAACTTCCAGTGTAACGTTCGAGTTCAACACCGATCTCTGCCGTGCTCTCATCTCTGCTGACAAACCTCTCTTATAATCAGCGCTTCAGGGAATTCCTCAAGAAATATACCAAACGATCCATCCCGGATGAGTCAACGTTCAGAAAAACGTACTGTTCAGCCATATGCGATGAAACTGTTCGGAAGATAAGGCAAGAGATAAAAGACGGTCCAATTTCGGTTTCCATTGATGAGACAACAGACAAAGAAGGCAGGCTAATTGGCAACGTAATCATTGGCTTTTTAAGCGAAGATTATTGTAAACGGATTCTCTTACACTGTGATGTTCTAGAAAAGTGCGATAACAAAACTATAGCAAAACTGTTCAGTGAGGCTATGAGTAACCTCTGGCCACAGGGCGTTAAGTATAATAAAGTGTTACTTTTTATTAGCGATTCTGCACCTTATATGATGAACGCCGGAGAAGCATTATGTGCTGTATATCCTAAAATGACTCATTTAAATGTGTAGCACATGCCTTTCATCGTGTGGCTGAAGCGGTAAGGGACAGTTACCCCAAGGTAAATTTATTGATTTCCTCAGTGAAAAAGTTTTTCTCAAAGCCCCTCAGAAGAGTTCATCTTCTGAAAGAAATGTACCCAGAGGTTCCAGTGCCGCCTAAGCCGATTCTAACTAGGTGGGGTACGTGGCTGCAAGCGATTGAATATTATGTTGAATATATATAGACTGTATTAAGAACGTTCTACATACCATGGACTCTGAAGATGCAGCCTCAATTGAAGCCGCGAAAACAGTTGTTTGCGACATATATGTGAAAAATGACTTATGTTACATTCAGCATAATTTTTTATGCATCACAAAAACACTGAAAAGGCTCCAATCCTCGCATCTCCCACTTTCTGAAAGTTGTGAAATTGTGAATAAAACTGTGGAACAACTAAATCCTGCAAATGAAGCAAACTGTGCTTTCAAATAACCCCGGACAAAGGTTGCTGCAATGCTGTGTGGAGATTTAACTGTAAAATTAACACTGAATTTAACGCCAGTAGGTATTGTGAAGATGAATTATGCCCCCCATTACGTCTTCCGATGTTGAACGCAGTTTCAGTCAATATAAAACTGTCCTTACAGATAATAGATGGAGATTCACTTTGCAGCACTTAAAAGAACATTTTGTAATCCATTCCTTTGGTAACAGAGAATACAATATTGTGTGTTCTTCAAATATATTAAAATGTGAAGTGCAACATTATGCTGCATGTAGATCTACTTTGTTTAGCTTCTTTGAACTTTGATAAAAATAGAAATGAATGTTATACGTGCAATTTTACGTCCATATATACAATTCCATATTTGAATAAAAATAACTAAATATATATGCACATATTTCAATAAATATTAGTACATATAAATCCGTTCCCTGTATGATTACTATACCAAGCAAAGTATTCACCAGCATCTCGGAAGAGAGGGTGCGATCAGAGAGGAAGTTGCATGAGATCCAGTGTGGTTACAGAGCACGGAGGGTCTGTCAAGATCCAATTTTCAGTACGCACCAGGTGAATGTAAAATGTTAGGAAATGAATAGGCAGCTGTGTTTTGGTTTAGTAGATCTAGAGAAAGCATATGACAGGGTACCGAGGGAAATGATGTTCACAATACTGCGGGGGATGACATTAAGGGTAGATTATTAAAATCAATCAAAGGCATTCGTGATGACAATTGGGCTCCAGTAAGAATTGATGGTAGAACGGGTTCTTGGTTCAGGATACTTACAGGGGTTAGACAAGGCTGTAACCTTTCTCATTTGCTCTTCGTAGTTTACGTGGACCATCTGCTGAAAGGTATAAATTGGCAAGGAGTGATTCAGGCGGGTGGAAATTTAGTATGCCGTCTGGCCTCTGCTGACGACTTCGTCTTAATGGCAGATTGTGCCGAAAGCCTGCAGTCTAATGTCCTGGAACTTGAAAATAGGTGCAGTGAGTATGGAATAACAATTAGCCTCTCCAAGACTAAATTGATGTCAGTAGGTAAGAAAGTCAACAGAAGTGAATGTCAGATTGGTGATACAAACATGGAACAGGTAGATAATTTTAAGTTTTTTGTTGGTTGTTCCCCCAGGATGGTAATATAGTAAGTGAGATTAAATCAAGGTCTAGTAAAGCCAATGTAGTGAGTTGGCAGTTGCGATCAACATTGTTCTGTAAGAAGGAAGTCATCTCCCGGACGAAACTGTATTTACATCGGTGTGTTTCCAGACCATCTTTGCTTTGCGAGAACGAAAGCAGGGTGGACTCAGGATATATTATTCATAAAATTGAAGTAACAGACACGAAAGTAGCGAGAATTGTTGCTTTTAAAACAGGTGGGAATAATGGCAGGAGAGTAGGCCTACTCGGAACTAGCAGATAAAGGCTAAGTTAGGAATGAACTCGATGGATGAAGCTGCACGCGTAAATCGTCTTCGGTGCTGGGCACATGTGCGACGAATGCAGGAGGATAGGTTACCTAGAAAAATAATAGTCTCTATTATGGTGGGTAAGAGTAGTAGAGGGAGACCAAGATGACAATGGTTTCATTCAGTTTTTAACGATTTAATGATAAGAGGTATAGAACTAAATGAGGCCACGGCACTGGTTGCAAATAGAGGATTGTCGCGACGTGCCGTTTTGGTAAATTCACAGAGGCTTGCAGACTGTACGCTGAATGGCATAACGGACTTTAATGATAATGCATGTATATATGTATTAAAACCGTATGATTTTATTTCCGTTAGTGTACGAAGAATTGGATCGTAAAATTCAGGCAGTTGATTCCTCCTTCCATGGCTGTCCACATTCGTTTAGACTTACGGACCTGCTTTCGTATTCTCTTTCTTTCACCCGAAGAGGTTCCTTCTCCCTTATATATCCTCTTTGAGCTAGACATAGCGGGACACAAGGTTCTTAAACACTATTCATTTCACTCAGTGCCAACAGTGCACTTTTCAGTAAGTGCCTCATACTACAATTGTAGACATTACGGATGTGTTCAACTACAACTCTCCCCACAGTTGTGTATTTTAGTATATATGAGTGTTACAGTGTGATTTATTACAAGTATGGAACTGGGTGATATAACAAGCCCATTCTCATTTCAAGTAGCGGAAGAAGTGTCTCATACTCTGTAGTTGTCTTAAGTAATACAGTCTACGCTGTGCTGCGAATCAGTTCGGTTGTACAGTGTGCACGGTATTTACTTGGTGGTCGCGAGGAGTTTGTTCGTGCTTTGTGTCTTGTGAAGTTAGCGTGTGATGGCTGCCGCCAGTGATGGGAGGTCCCTTCTGGATATCTCCAAGTTACCAGTTGAAAAGGAGATTGAGGTGGAAATGGACGATGTTTCTCTAAATAGTCAATCTAATAATCAAAGTTCTCAAGATCCAATACCTAACAAACAAACCACTCAGAATACTCAAAAGTCGACATCTTTGATTAGTTCGGACGAATACACTCGAGAACATTCTGGTCCTTACATTGTTCTAGTAGAATCTGTAACGGACAAAAATGTTGGAGAGCTTCATCCTATGACCTTAGGTCGTTTATTTTATGATCGAAATTTACCAGTAAAATCCATCATACGTAAGGGCAGAAATCGTCTTCAGGTGCAATTTGAGCATGCTATTTAAGCAAATAAATTTTTGAGTCACCCGTTATTAGAATCTATTTGTGCACGGGCATATATTCCAAGCACAAGCATATTCCGTGTTGGTATCATAAGAGGGGTTGATAAAAATTTGACTGAGGAATCTATACTCCAACATCTCAAATCTGACTACATTGTTAAATCTGTCCAGAGATTAAAACGTAAAGCGGTTGTTAATGAGGCTATCGAATATCTTCCTACTGGACCAGTAAAAGTAGTTTTCCGATCCCAGCAGTTGCCACGATATGTCTCTCTATATAGTGTCTTTCTGGAGGTGGAACCATTTATCTTTAATCCCATAATTTGTAAAAACTGGCAGCGATACGGCCATACAATACGTCAGTGTCGTTCGCAAACGTTCCGATGCGGCAAATGCACCCTGTCGCATGCTACGGATAAGTGTACGGAGCAGTATATCAAATGTGCTCATTATAATGGGGACCATCCCACAGGACATGAGTCATGCCCCGAGCACAAACAACAACAGCTTATTAAGAAAATAATGAGCACCGAGCATGTATCTTTTCTTGAGGCCAAGTCCAAGATTTCACCACCTAGCTACTGCCCAGCGCAACACCCCCAACAATTTCCCCCTCTTGTTGCTGAACACTCCCCTCCTCCTATTTCAAATCCGAGAAAACGAAAGTTTACTCAGATTATTACTCAATCACCCAGACCGCAACCCGCTCAGGGGTATGATCGAGCCGCACACATGGCTATCCTTCGGGATACCCCTAATCCACTTACTGTCCCTATGAACATCAATGCTCCCCCCCCCTTTCACAGCCGCAATTCCCGGCTCCTTTGGCAAATGTAATTTCCCCCTTTCCATCTTCTGACCAGCCACAACGTCCCGTTTATCGCCAAAAAGACGGCTTACAACAGGACATACATAAAATTCTTATCCTCCTACTGCAGGCGGTAGGCGGTCACGCTTCTTTACAGCATGTTATTTACCAATTACGTGACAGGTTAAGTGATATTTTTTCGTTATATGATCAATATCGTCCAATGGAATGCTAGGAGTGTCCTTCATAGGAATGATATTCAGTAAATAATTAATGAAACTCATGCACATGTTATTGCTTTACAGGAAACATAGTTTTCCGAACAAACAAATTTTCTACTTCCCGGATATGATCTTGTGCGGCATGATGGCCCGGGGTATGGAGGGGCTGCATTTCTTATTCATTCTACGATCTGATATCAATCATTACCTATACAGTATTACATTCCACATACTTTTCTTGTCGCCATTTCTTATCGGCAACTACACCTTATTAACCTGCATTGCCGCCCGCCCTGATATTTATATTTCGAGTTCGAGTTGGTCTCGCTTTTTCCAACAATTTCATCATTTGTCTCATATCATCTTTGGCGACTTCAATCTGCACCATACAGCATGGGGTGGCATTAGTGATACCCCACGAGGCTCATATCTCCTCATAGGGTCTCAGCAGCATGATCCCCCACTCGCCTCACTGTACCTGGATCCCCACCTAGTGCGGTTGATTTAACACTCTGTCGATCAATCTTGACCCCTATAATTACGCGGTCAAGACTCTCAGATACCTACACCAGCGACCATTATCCCATATGGATTACGTATGGGGTTGGTAGACCCATACAAGACCAGCCCACTTCAATGTCATCCAGCAATGTACGTTCAAAACGATCATTTGATGAACAGACATATATATCTTATAGGCAATATCTTCGTCATAGCTCCGAGCGCATCAACACGTACTCTTCCCTTATGTCACTTCTTCATCAGTATCTTGATATCTATCATCCTCCCACACCATTCGCCTCTTCTACTCCTCGCCCGTTCCATTATATCCATTGGTGGGATAAGGAATGTCACCAATTAATATTAACCCGCAAGGCTTTATTCCGCACATATCGTCGTTCTCTAACGCGAGATAATTATTTACGTTTAAAGAATCATATTGCCAAAACTAAACTTATCTTTAATCAGAAAAGACGTGCTGCGTGGAAGTCGTTCATCTCCTCTCTCAATTCTCATATATCAGCTCTGCATTTATGGAACGCTATTCGTATGTTGTCGCGTGCCTCTCAACATCAAGTACATCGAATCATCCCACGTGATATCATCAATAAGTTTCTGCATTCTCTGACCCCCGACTATGTGATACCTTATTTTGAACTTCCCTCGTATAATGTTCGCTCACAGTACTCCACTCTAATTCAACCCATTCAATTAAGTGAAATATCAGCTGTCCTTCATTCCGCCTCTAAATCCACCCCAGGCCCGGACTATATTTCATACACTATGCTCCGGCTCTTACCCTTACGAGCACAAAATGCACTTCTAAATGCTTATAATGATATTTTACTGAATATGCATATTCCACCGCATTGGACTGAATTTTTTCTGATACCGATCCTCAAACCACAAAAATCCCCAACAGATTCAAACAGTTATCGTCGTATTGTACTTGGATCTAGTATTCGTAAGACATTCTTAAAAGTATTATTACAAAGACTATTATGGACTATTGAGTATTATCAGTTAATACCAGTGGCAGCTCGTGAAATAAATTTTAGGGGGTTCACAACAACATTTCTGTTCATGTCTCAAATCAGCAAAAAAGTAACATAGGTACATAAATCATTTCACTAAAAGTTTCTTGTACGGTTCCTTCTTCACAAATAATTTGGTAGAACCCCTGTAACCGAGGATAAAATTTATACGATACTAATCTCTTAGTGTAGAACAAAAGTAAAATTCACAATAACTTTACTACACTGCGAATATTGAAGGATGCGAGCACTATTCTTGGTTTTTTATCAGCACGAAGTTCACCTGGGTGTTAGTGTAGAACCATACCAAACCCCATGGCCTACCAAGCGACTGCTGCTCAGCCCGGTGGTCTGAAGATTACGAGGTGTCCTGTGGTTAGCACGACGAATCCTCTCGGCCGTTTTCTTGGCTTTTTTGACCTCCATCTCACCTTCAGATAGCTCCTCAATTGTAATACCGTAGGATGAGTGGACCTCGAACCAGCCCTCAGATCCAGGTTAAAATCACGGACCTGGCCGGGAAGCGAACCCGGGGCCTCCGGGTAAGAGGCAGGCACGCTACACCTACACCGCGGGCCGGCTGTCTTAGTGTAGAACAATAGTAAAATTCATAAGAGCTTTACTGCACTGCGAACACTGAAGGATGCGAGCACTATTCCTGGTTTTTAAACAGCACGAAGTTCACCTGGATATGACAAGAATGTGTACCGCATTTACCGGTAATTTTTTAAAATAATTATTTCCGGATTGACCCCAATAGTCTCCACATTATCTCGGTTAGTCAGGGTTCTACTGTATCCCATGGTAATTATTCTCATTTTGCAAATTATAGCCACAACTCTAAACAATTTATAGCATGCAGTACAACCAACAACAATAGATCAAGCTTATTTAAATGATAGCATTTAGATTAGCAACTCACGTAAATGCTGATTACTTGTACAGGAAAGCAATCCTTCTCTCCTTCAATCGCGCAAATTTCTCAATCACTTTACGATTGAATACACTGATGTAAAGCAAACTTCTTCCCGCGATTACAAACACCTGTTCACAACGAGCTAGAAAATGCCTATTCAGAATTAGGGTACTAGCGAAATCTGCCGGTAATGTAATGCAATAGTAGTTCCTGGGAGGCTGTGGCTAACCGTAATAGGGGAGGTGGCGGACCCTTGTGGTCAACTGTAATACTGCCACTGGGTTGAGGGTGGCTCTAGATGACAAGGCACGTACCTTACCGTGCTCTTCGCTAATGGGAATATCCGTGCAGAAAACTAAGGCTCTATAAGATGGGTATGCTTAGTCGCCATTTTGGTTCATACATGCACAATGGGCCATGTGATCTAACTCTAGTTTCTCCTACGGACGCTGGCTTCGCAACATTGAACCTATTTCTTTAATCACCGCGTCATGGACAGAATAGTGCTATATTTGTCTGAATATTTATTACATAATGGTGGGTTGTTCTCCACCTAACTGTAGTAATATCTCTACTGGGGGTACAGGTTGTTTAGATTCCCTCGTGATCTGCATTATGCCTCCACTGCCACAGCTACACCTTCTACTTCAACTGCTGGCTTAAACCTGCATCTAGCTCCCACCGATATTACTACACCCCTTAATTCAGTCACATTAATCATTCAATACTCAGTTCTGCCGCCAAAGTCGGGCAACAGGAGTTCAACATCCAAGCACCACAGTTACAATATTTGACAAAACTAACTTCATATGACAGAAATAATTTGTTTAACATTGGTGGTAGTACAATAAATGCATTATTGAAAATCAATCAATCAATCAATCAATCAATCACTACTGATCTGCATTTAGGGCAGTCGCCCAGGTGGCAGATTTCCTATCTGTTGTTTTCGTGGCCTTTTCTTAAAATGATTGCAAAGAAATTGAAAATTTATTGAACATCTCCAAGGTCTGTGGTAGAGCTATATACAGACAGGTTTTAAACTATGAGCTTTCTGACTCAAGCTCTGAAACATTCGTATTTATTTAATTAAATATTAAAATTTTAGTGGTCTAAAGAAACCGAGGGGAGCCTCTGTGGCTCAGACTGCAGCGCTGGATACCGTGGTTCAAATCTCGGTCACTCCATGTGAGATTTGTGCTGGTCAAAGCGGGGGCAAGGCAGGTTTTTTCTCCGGGTACTCCGGTTTTCCCTGTCATCTTTAATTCCAGCAACACTCTCCATTCTCATTTCATAGGATTTATGTCATTCATAAGTCACTTTGGGGTTGCTAGGGGCTTTACGTCGCACCGACACAGATAGGTCTTATGGCGACGATGGGATAGTAAAGGCCTAGGAGTTGGAAGGAAGCGGCCGTGGCCTTAATTAAGGTACAGCCCCAGCATTTGCCTGGTGTGAAAATGGGAAACTACGGAAAACCATCTTCAGGGCTGCCGATAGTGGGATTCGAACCTACTATCTCCCGGATGCAAGCTCACAGCCGCGCGCATATATATGGTTCATACATTACATCCCTGACCTGGTCAAAGACTGGAAAACAGGTTGTAGGTTTTCTTTTTCAAAGACACCAAATTGTGAATTTATGAAATTAATTTGTAACTGTAAGGTCTTTTATAAGGACTATAAGCATTATAATGTATAATGCAAAATGGTGCAAATCTTGTAATGGAGAAATTTTTGAATAATCAATGTATCAGTACATGTTCTCCAACGTGCTATAATTTAAAAGAAAAAAATGTTAGACACTTCAAAATTCGATCCTATGCTGTTGTGGACTTTAACAAGAATGTACGGAAACGAGGTAAAATGTATGGGACAGCTTCGGAAAAGAAGAGAAAATGTAAACAAGGACTGTAATAAAAGGAGACAGTACATTTGTAAAATGTTACTTAAATGTGCTGCCTGAGCAAGTTAACCACTGAAGGTGAGTCGTGTTGAGAAATCATACTACTTCTCCTCAAACCAGAGGGGTAAAATGTACTGTTAACTTAGCCAAGGTAAAAAAAATTATCCACAGCTCGTGGGTCACTCTCCTTACAAGTGACTAGTAACTGATTATCAGTGCAATACTTCAGGTTGGGAGAGAAGATTCAGCTATGGAAGTAGTTCCTCTGTTCCTATTTTGTTCCTGAATGTAATTTATAATAACGTAACATTTGTTTCATGAATGTTCGGTTGAGTAAACTAAAATCGTAACTGCATAAGCTGATGAGATCCATAACACTAAAGTTTATTTTGCACATAGAATGTATTTTCTAAAATACTAGTAAATAAGAAAAGGGACTGAATTTTAGAAGAAAGAAATAAAGAATCCCAGATACTTGGGTGTGTTCCTCACATTTCAGCGTTATTTCTGTTCGAAGAATATTTTTTCTTATTATTTCGACAACATTGAAAATAGCGCTGAATCAATTTCACGCAAATATGAAATATCGACTGAAATCATATGGTATCAAAATCTTCTATAACAATTTATATATCTTCGACTCTGACCGATTTCCTCGATTTAAGAATGACAGTACCCTATATCAATACCACGGTCCACGGTGTCCCTCATTTCATTTGACGGTACCGCGGCGAATAGCTTGCCAACAACCTATTCTACTTATCAATAATGTAATAATAAAATGCCGATTTATTTGTAAGCTATTTTTTCTAATATTTCTCCAGTGAGAGCACATGCCTAGTTTGTTTGTTAAAAGGCAAATTATCAACAACCTTGCTTTAACTATCACCGTCTCGAGTAAAAATTACACAATAATGTACGATATAAACTAATATTTATGTTGAGTAACCGTTTGAGTAATACTGAGAGTGAGTATTTTTACAGTATGATAGTTTAGCATTATTTTCTAGCTTGGAGAACAGTAAAAAAGAGGGATATACAAGGCTGTGGCGGTCAACTGCCTTACCAACGTAGTGCAGGAATGAACCATAATGGCGGGCGAGCATACCTAGTCTTTAAAGAGCCCTACAGAAAACCATGACGTCATCTGCTGTGCGCATGCGTATAGTCTTCAGCACAATAGCGCATTATCCAGTGTGCTCGCTGCACTGTCAGTCAAAACGAACAACTATCGGTGTAACGGAGCTTCGATATAAGTCGAATGTTTTCGATCGATTGTCGAAATCAGGTCGAAAGAAAGGAAAGTTTTAAATTATTCATGAATGCGTGAATATGTATTAAAACTGGGTGTTCACGTGCTCCTGTGCTCCAGAGAGCCCACCGCCACTGGTTAATACCTAAATATCAATATGCTTTCCTTAAAGGCAAAAGCACCCAAGATCCTATTAATATTTTTACTATTGACCTGCTCCTAGCCAAACGTCGAAAACAAAGTACTCTTTCTATATTTTTAGATATCAAAGGTGCATATGACTCCACTGTCTTTGGGAAAAATTAGCGGCAAAAGGCATACCTCCCGCCTTTATTGTTATCCTGCGAAAATTATATACATATCGCTCATTGAATATTAAATCATCGTATTATCACGTACCCAGCCGCTCTGCTTGTAATGGTTTGCCTCAGGGTGATATATTAAGCGGAATTGTATTTGCCCTTTATATCAGTGAATTGGAACATCTCATTTCACAATATGCCCGAGTACTTATTTATGCAGATGATATAGTTCTTTACACATCGCAAGACAACATTGATGTTGCCCGACAGCTGATGAACCAGGTCATGAGTCACCTGTATATATGGTTTCAAGATAATGGCCTTCAACTATCCATCGAAAAATGTGCGGCAATGATATTTACTCATAAGCGTTCATATGATCACTCTCCCTTTACTTTTGAGGGATATAGTCAGTGGCGGTTCGTGACATTTTACTCTGGCAGGGCTGTGCCGTCATCTCCTCCCCCCCCCCCCTTCCAACGGCCCAGTTTTCACTGTTCAGCACCACGATAATTGTAGATGAAATATTATAATAATAATAATAATAATAATAATAATAATAATAATAATAATAATAATAATAATAATAATAATAATAATAATAATAATAATAATCCGATGACACTGGCTAAATACTGTATGTATCTTCTTCCGAGGCAGAACGATCACGTAGCGAGAATCAGATTTCTGTACATAAAAACCGTACTTACACATCGTGCCTTGAAGTTCCACCTTCTGGTGGCATTTCTTGGGATGCGCCTTTTTACCACTTCGTCCAAAACAGCAGTTCGTTTCGCAGATTTTGAAAAAAAATGATGAAGACACTTCTAAATTACTTTGAAAAAAAGATCCTGACCTGCTTATTCTGAGTAGCGCATCGCTCAACAATTAAATTTAATTGATGCGCGTAGCAGTGCACAAAATGAGCGTTTTTGTAAACGACCTTGACCCTTGCTTGAACGCCAGTCTGCCTTTCACTCATTACTGAATGGCCGTCGTACGTCTGCGCAATGACTTTGTCCGGAGTTTGGTCCAGCTTAAGTTTTTACAACTCCTGGAATACTGCAGAATACTTCTGCTGAGTGATTATCAGGCAACACAAAACTTATGAATGTTTCACTTATTTTGCTACCCAGCTCGTACCGTACAACAAAAACGAGTTAAGATAAGGTGGAACAATCGGTGGTTTCATCAACTTGAATTGCCACAAAATTTGTCTGAGAGATTTCTTCCGAAATCATTTGATGGCACACGGCATAGATTGAATTCAGAAGCTCATTCTGTATGGTATTAGATAACCCAACAAATACTCTGTTATTTGCTCTTTCGATATGTTCTTTCAGTGTGCTGTCTAGTTCTGACATTAAATTGACTAAACCTCGAAAAATGCCTGGTTTATCAGACAGACGTGGTCCCTGAGCGCTAGTTTAAACTTCCCACAGAACTTAATAGCATCAATTAATTTACTAAGAATGTATCGATTCTTCGAAACCTGTTCATTTGATTGTTTAATTTTAAGTCTGTATGCGCTGTCTAATTGGCATCGAATATCTACTCCACCAAGCATAGCAAATTCAATACCAGCATTTATACGCTTCGCGCTCAGTTTATGCTTTTTCACCTAGGTGTTTTATGTCATACCCGAATGATGTCCATGGAGCGTCAACGACATTCATTGCTAAACAAGAGTAACAGAAGAACGCATTCTTTATCTCACATCCGCACAGCCTGCTTATAAAGTGACGGACTGAATTTCCTAGTATATGCATTTTTGTTCTTGTGCAATATTTAAATTCGGCCGAGGAGACCCTAATTTCTTCAATGCTATCCTATGTTCAAAACTTAAATTCCCGTCACTACTTAAAATACTATTTTCAGAATTCATCTTCCTTGCCTTCCTAAATTAAGACTGTAACATTTAGTTTTCAAATGGGCAGGTAAGTCCTAAACACACGAATGAAGATATTAAAACGACACTTAAAACTGAAGGTAGAATTTACAATGTTATTTAAACTATTATGGTACCGTAGTTTTATCTACTGGACACTTGCACAGCAACACTACACTACAATGGCATTTAAACACACACACATTAGCCAGCTAACAGCTACTGCAATCACGGCTACTCCTGTTTCACTGATCACAAACGACAATGACATTCACGAGAACAAATAAACAATGCACGCCAGAATTCCTTTCGGCTTCCTCAAATCTCAAAGAAATGAGACCAACGTACAAATAGTGCCGTCACCTTATGATTAGATTTTAAATATTTATTTTAGCTTATTTTGAGAACTGAATTGTTTAAATAGTCAGTCTAATGGAATCCATTGTTTTGTAAACAGTTTTGGAATTAACCTCTAACAACAGTTAACGTAAGACGTGTGGGAAAAGGCCTAGGTACATTGTAAAGTGGTTGGCGACATTGCTACGGGCTCTGCCGGACAGCCCATATAACCTTCAAGTATTAAATGCTCTAAGCATACACCCCGCCTGCACTCTTCCTTCCCCTGACAAGCCCAAATCGTCTTCCAAGGCTCCCCCCGCACCCCTCACTCTTGTTAAATTCTAGGAGCTTACTGAGGGCTCTCCTGCCAGCACCCGACCACCTAATGTCTAAAGAAAAAACATTCTGCTGGACCAAAGAGAAAACATCGTGCTTGCTGAACGGATGCCACTGTCAGACAGTCTTTGCCTTGTCTTTGAAAATAAAAAAAGTGAAACGTTTACAGCCAAAACAATAAAGATAACATTGAATAACTTAATAACACAGTACCATAAGTTAGACTTTGCTACATTGTCCATCTCTTTATATAATCAGTTCCGGAGTGAAATTATGTTACGTGTTTTAGTCAAGGCGGCGGGGCGGCGCCCGAAAGCCCTTTAAGCACGAACCGCCACTGGATATAGTATCCCTCTCACTGCTCATCATAAATACCTTGGCATAATCTTTGATCACAAACTCACCTGGCAACGTCATATTACTTTGATACGTCAAAAAGTTGATGGATTTATCAAAATTCTTAAAACTGTAGTTCGTCGTAACTGGGGCGCCGATCCCAATACTGCTCTTTCCTTATACAAAGCATCTATACGCTCCATTTTTGATTATTCAGCTCACATAATAGACATCGCTTCAGTTACCTCGCTTATTCCACTCAATACCCTCCAATTTCAAGCTTTACGCCTTTGTATTGGAGCACTTAAGACTACCCCAACCAATGCATTATTAGTGGAAACGAGTGAAGTCCCACTTGTGATAAGGCGTTTAATGCTCTCACAAAAATATCTGATTAAAAGGCTTGCTTTTTCATCTTCCCCTTTAATTCCAAAGCTACAGCTCTTACATGCCTACTATCAACAATGTCCGCCTAGATCGGGACGCGCGCCAGCTATATATACTGCATATACCATTATAAACAGATTCTGCACTTCGATCGTTAGAACTCCTTCCATACCCATGTATTCTACTCCATTTGCAAGCTTACACTACACACCCACAATAATTTTCTCTCATACATCTTTATTAACAGGATCGTCAGCTATCGCTGATTGCGCCTACCCCATGTCAAAAAGAATGCGCATATCTCCCTCTGTTATCGGTGTAGACATTTACACAGATGGGGCAAAACACCCCCAAGGAGTCGGTCCTGCTTTTGTTATTAGAGACTCCAACACAATTGAATGTTTTCATCTTCCGACTACTTTCTCCATCTTTTCTGCAGAGTTATTTGCCATTCAACAAGCATTAATTTACATACAACAACATTCCTTGCCAAAAGCTACTATTTATACCGACGCTAAAAAGTGTATTACAGGCATTATCCTCTGTTACTCCATCCTTAAATTTATATATTTATACTGTTAAATCCCTACTTTATCACCTTGAACAAAATGGCATATATATTACACTCGTATGGATACCGGGACATTCCAATATTCTTGGTAATGATCTAGCGGACACTGCTGCTAAAGAAGCTAGTCGACTCCCCAGGCCCCCTCTCACAGTAGCTATACCCCCTCTTGATTTCTATCCCAGTCTTAAGGACATGGCCTACAGCTCCTGGCAAGATGACTGGAATCAAACTGCACGTTCTAGAGGCACGTATTATTATCAACTACAACCACATATTACCACAAAACCCCGGTTTGCCAAGGGTTCATACACACGTCGACATATCACTAACATAATTCGATTACGTTTCAATCATTCCCTTACGCCGCAATACAAGTTTCGTTTTCATTTAGTTAATCATCCTAAATGTGCATGTGGTGAATTAGAAGGGGATAGTAACCATCTCTTTTTTCAATGTCCTGTCTATTCTGCACCCCGGCGTAAGTTACTCGCTAGCCTGACACGAATGAAAATTCCCTTTCCTACAAGTCTTACTTGTCTATTAGTTGATCTCTCATCTGATATAATTGCAGTTCTTAATCAATTTATTGACGATGCTCATTTGACCCTCTAATCATTCCACGCTTTTGGTCCTTTAATTACGTATTTCACTGGTATATACGTTTATTCACTCATTTTCATTTGATCTTAGTTTTCATTTGGCTCCCGTTATACTTCACTTTAGTTGCTACTGCTTGTCTTGCTACGTTCCACAGCTACAATCTTTTGTTACTCCCGTTCCTCGTGCTTCAAACATTACTATACGTAATTCCGGTACATTCGTCTTTCACCAACTAAATCAGAACATTGCGCACTACTGTTTTTAAGATAGTATTCTCATTTCTGCACTAAATTCTCTGGTATAGGACTATACCTCAACTCCTCCATATTCCTTCAATTAATACTCCCATTAGCTTTAATATTTTCCTTTCTCCCTACTACATTTTTTCTAAGTGTTTGTCTATCCCAATTGTAAGCCCGGTGTTGTGTTTGAGTAGTAGACAAGTCGCCAAGAGTGGCCACTTCGGCGTGAAGTTTAGTACCTTTGTGTCCCTGTGCTTTTTTCTGTGTCACACACCCTTATTTTCCCCCTTCTCACCTGCTTTACATTGTTACGTTCCATACAAGAATTTACATGACATGTTCGCAGTTCGATCATATTTACTGGTGCTCCATATATTTTGTTCTCTCCACAAGTTTATACCTATCATTATTGCGTGCTGTTCTGGCTTCCATCTTTGAATCCAGTGCAAGTTTTGGTTGTATATGAACAGTGAACCCTTAGACTGCTTTCAAGACATAAGTTTTTTCAACCCTCTATAATATGTGCAAAATGCACATATCCTACGTTTTTTGGACTCTATTTGGCGTGTGATCTCCTTTTTATACGCATAGTGGCTGGACGACAGTAACAAAAAGTCCATAAGTATCAAGAAGCAGAAGAAGCAGAAGAAGAAGAAGTCTTAAGTAATACATTCTTTCCTAAATTCAGCCTGTTCTACTGACTGTTAGAAATCAAATTTGTACTTCAAAAGTTTGTTTTAAGCATTGAACTATAGGTAATACTGGAATGCTGACCGCCGTGGTAGCGCTCGCAGAAATCTGCTTCCTGTTCCTTGGCTAGTCACGCCCCCTCGTGTACGGCAAAGCGCGGCAAAGTTGACGAGATACTGAGTCTGGAAGTTAGCTGATGTGTTGTGTTTGATGGACTTTTTTTTTGTAATATTTGACCGTCCATCGAATTTGTGATGCAATCAAGATGCCTATTTCTTGTGTAGCTTACGGTTGCACTAACAGACAGCAGAAGAAAACAGATGTGAATTCACAAAAGCTTCATTTCCACAGGTAAGGAGTCTAAAAGCACTACCTCACTGCAAAGCTATAAATATGGTATTTTTCAACGATAATTACTATTTTCTTCCGGTTTGGCTCTTTCCATTAAGTATTCTATGTTTATGAAGTTATCATACATGATATTTTGGCATATTAAATGTCGTACGTTACGTTTTATAGGTTATAGTCTCAATGATCTAGTTACAGAATTCATAACTTCAATTGCAGATTTCCATGGAAACGTCCGGAAATATTAAAGAAGTGGATTATAGCTGTGAGAAGGAAAGACTGGACCCCAACAAAATACAGTTTTATCTGTAGTGAACACTTTTCAGAGACCTGCTACATGTTTGGTACAGATAGAAACAAACCACTTCTTAAAGATGATGCAGTACGTGAAATTTTCAATTTTCCAAATCATCTGCTTCAGCCACCCAAGAAAAGACGTAGAATTATTCAGCGGCAAGTACCAGTTGAGGTAGGTATTATTTGCTATTATATTTTTAGGTTTTGTAGTAGTTTCACGTCTCAAATATGCAGTAAGCCTACAGTGTACCTTCCACTGCAGTGTAAATAGAATTTCAGCATCTAGTTAGAAAGAGTATTTTTTTCTGTATTACCTTAACCTGAGGGGACATATCATATGATGTTATCATAGACTGTAAGTATCCCCTTAAACCCCAACATATGGTCAACGGTATGTTCATGTTTGATGTTAAAAGTTCCATTCTGCAAGGTGCTGAAATGCTCATGTTATATTGTACACATTCTTCGATCATTAAATTTTCAGACAGATGGAAAGTTAGGCCTATACTATTGAAGGAGAATGTTTAATAAAAGTAGAAAAAATTGTGTTTGATGCAAACCTATTTTACTTTACAGGATCAAAAGCAGCGCACCAACTCAGCATCCAACCTTTGTGCTGAAGAAAATCATGTTGCATGTGATTCTCTTCCTAAGTTACCTAAACCTCCAGATTCACCAAAGAAGGTAGCTCTGAAGAAAAAAATTAAGTTGCTGCAAGAAAAACTTAGATGAAGGAACAAGAAGATCAGCAATATGAAACTGCTCCTCAAAGAACTGAAATCAACTAATTCATCAAATAGTGTCATTTCTGTGCTTGAATCAAGGTTTGAAGGCTTTCCCCTTGAAGTTCTTATGAATGCTTTCACAAATGAAGGTAATGCTAAACACAGGTGGCATTACACAAGTCTCATGAAGCAGTTTGCCTCAACACTGTATTTCTATTCACCGAAGGCTTTTAGGTTTGTTCGTTCAAAGTTCCATGATTTGTTTCATTTGCCCCACCCATCAACAATAAGGGCGTGGACATCCAAATTGAACTGTGAGCCAGGCTATTTAGAAGAGGTATTTTTGTATCTGAAAGGGAATATTGATGAGAAACCTTGGTTAAAAGACTGTAACCTTGTGATAGATGCAATGTCACTACGCACACAAACTGTATGGGACCGGGCTGAGGGCAAATATTCCGGCTATGTGGACTGTGGTAAAATTTTAGGTTCTGAGGATGAACTGGCATCGGAAGCTCTTGTATTAATGCTAGTGTCACTTACACACAACTTCAAGTGTCCTGTGGGTTACTTTCTGATTAACAAAACATCAGCAGAAATACAGTGTCAGATGATAAATGTGTGTCTTACAAAGTTACATGAAGTAGGTGTTAAAGTGTGGGGCCTAACCTGTGATGGAACTTCTACTAATGTACAAACAATTAAACAACTTGGTTGCACAATAGATTTGACAGTGAATAGTTGTAGCTTTGAGCATGTTAAAATGGGTATTGTTTTTCTTATTTTTGACCCATGCCATATGGTAAAGTTGGCCAGGAATACCCTCTCTGATAAGAAGATCATATCCTCTTCCAAGGGTGATATAAAATGGGAGTACATTGCAAAATTAAATGAAATTCAGGAGAATGAAGGATTAAATTTTGCCAATAATCTTAGTGGTGCACACATTAGATGGGGAAATAAAAAGATGAATGTACAACTTGCTGTGCAGACATTAAGTTCTGGTGTTGCTGATGCAATTTCATTTTTAAGAAAACAGGGCCATCCTTTCTTTGCAGACAGTGAAGCAACTGAAGAATTTATATACATGATCGACAGACTTTTTGATTTGCTTAATTCAAGGAACCCATTTCAGAAGGGTTACAAACAGCCATTGTTCATTCAGGGGGAACAGTATTGGGCAAAATTCTTCACAGAAACCTGTGATTACTTGAGGTCCTTAAAGATTGAAGGTGTACCACTTCTGTGCCATGCTCGTAAAATGTTCTGTGTGGGGTTTATTATAGCTGCCACTTCTATAAGTTTAGTTGCTAGAATATTGCTCACTAGAGCACAAAATCCATTTAAATATGTGCTGACATATAAGTTTTCACAAGACCATATTGAGCTGTTCTTTTCTTGCATTCGAGCTCGTGGGGGGTGGAATAATAATCCCAATACTCTGCAGTTCAAATGGGCATTAAGAAGGTTGTTGATCAGAAACAGTGTAACTGCTGCTGGGAATTGTTTGAATATTGACTCAGTTCAATTGGGTTCTGTTTTTGAATTTCGTTCGCAGAAAAGAACAGTTTCAAATGTATGTAATGAGAGTAATGACACAGGAATAGAAGAAGAATATTCAGATTTGCTTTGTATGCAATTGTCTGAATTTCAGGACAACATTTTGTGTTACATTGGAGGGTACATTGTGATGAGGCTTTTGAAGTCCCTCATTTGCTCTCGTTGTAGAGCAATGGTAATAAGACAAACTGAGAGTTTCCCTGATCACTCTTACGCAGTTCCCCATAAAACTTGTTACAGTTTTGTGCAGCATGTTTTGAGAGGTAAACTAATTGAACCATCTCCAGATGTTCTAAGAATAATTCAGTGCACAGAGAAGGAATTTAGGTTAAGAGTTGTGTTAGGTGAGCAGATGAATGCCAGCAATCTGGACAAAATTATTGTCCAATCAGTGGTAATGAAGTTAAGTACTGGAGGTAACTTGCCTTTCCATTTCTCACATCCAGTGGATAGTGAATACCTTTGTGAAGAGCTGCATGAATTACAAATCCTCAGGAAAATTGCAGAAATATATCTATTGATTAGGCTAGTGAGTTATGGCAAAAAACAAACATTGTATAAAGCTCATGGCAACTCTTCTAGTGTTAGAGCAAAGCTGAACAAACTTATAATTTTTAGCCATGTTTAGGCTAAACATGGGCTGAATGGTGCCACCTTTTTTATTCACCACTTGTATTATAGTGATAAATTAACAGGATGCATGGTATTGTATAGGGGTTGTAAAAATGTTAATGATTATTTTGTTGCCAGTATATCCATTTAATGTACTACTGTAGCATGAATTTTTAATGCGTACATCAGGGCCTATCCGTACCCTCGTGAGAACCATCCCCACCCCCACCCCTGCTCACACATACACCTCCACCCCTCGTAAACAGGTATGTTTAGAACATTCTAAGGTCTTTAGTTGGATTAAAATTTCAAACTGCATTGAAGAATGTTAGATGTGTGGTTGTTTTGTAAAGTGCAATATTTTGTTCATTAGCCTATGGTATACTTCAGTGTGACGTATATTGTATGTGTATTTATACATACACACATACAATTGCTGTCTTCTATTTATTAGGCTAGTGAGTTATGGCAAAAAAGCAATCCTTGTATAGAGCTTATGGCAACTCTTGTAGTGTTAGAGGAAAACTGAACAAACATAATTTTTAGCCTTGAGTAGGCTAAACATGGGTTGAATGGTGCCACCTTTTTTGTTCACCACCTGTATTACAGTGATAAGTTAACAGGATGCATGATATTTTATAGAGGTTGTAAAAAGTGTAATGATTATTTTGTTGCCAGTATATCCATTTAATGTACTACTGTAGCATGAATTTTTAATGCGTATATCAGGGCCTATGTGTACCCTCGTGAGAACCATCCCCACCCCCACCCTTGCTCACCCATATGCCTCCACCCCTCGTAAACAGGTATGTTTAGAACATTCTAAGGTCTTTAGTTGGATTAAAATTTCAATCTGCAGTGAAGAATGTTGAATGTGAGGGTATTTAAGGGCTGTAGTAAGGATGTATAGAAAAGGGCACATAAGTGACTGGTAAGACCACAATTAGAGTATGGTTCCAGTATATGGGACCCTCAGGAAGATTACTTGATTTGAGAACTGGAAAAATTCCAAATGAAAGCACGATTTGTTCTGGGAGATTTCAGACAAAGGGTGAGTGTTATGAAAATTTTGCAAACTTTGGGCTGGGAAGACTTAAGAGTAAGGAGAAGAGCAGCTCAACCAAGGGGTAAGTTCTGAGCTGTCAATGAAGAGATGGTGTGGAATGATGTCAGCAGATGAATAACGTTGAGTGGTGTTTTTAAAAGTAGGAAGGATCACAGTATGAAGGTAAAGTTGGAATTCAAGAGGACAAATTGGTGCAAATATTCATTTATAGGAAGAGGAGTTAGGGATTGAGATGTTCAATACATTTTCAACTTATTTGAAGTCATTTCAGAAAAGACTAGGGAAACAACTGATAAGAAATCTGCCACCTGGGTAAGTGGACTAAATGCAGATCAATGGTGACTGATTATTTTGTAAAGTGTATATATATATTGTTTAATAAGAGTATGTTCCAATGTTAAATTATGTGTGTGTATGTATGTACACACGAATACAAATACTGTCTTTGTTCTGATAATAAATGTGGTTCAAAAACTGAATACAATGTATTTTCAATGGACCATCATTCACAGATATTTCTCGTCTAAAATCACTAGGCTATAATTTTTATGCATATCTTGTGTTTGTATGGCATCTATGCTATTGCCTTTTTAATGTATCGGTGTCGAAAGCCAAGAATAACGGCCGAGAATTCGTCGCGCTGACCCCACGACACCTCCTAATCTGCAGGCCGTTGGCGTGAGCAGCGGTAGCTTATGCCCTGGCCCTTCGAGGCCATTGCACCAAGGGTTGTTCTTTTTGTTTTTAGTGTACGTTTACGCATTTACTGTCTTTGATCTCTTAAAGAAAAAAAATGTTTGAGATTAATCAGGCCTAGATTATATTTTCATTTTATCCAATATTATTAGCCATTTTCAGTTTCAAATTGCTATTAATCCTCTGAAATATATATTTCGCCGTAAATCACGTGAAATTTGCAAGAGATATTCCGCTTAAATGTTTAAATTCGTTAAAATACTTGCGTCTCGTCGCATGTACGTATACGCCAGTCATGCCTCCTTGCCGTACAGCTAGTCGCACCGGAAGCCGCACTTCGCTCCCATACAGTCAGCGTTCCAGTATTACCTATAGTTCAGTGGTTTTAAGAGGTTGAACAACATTCAAATATCCGGTTTTGTTTTGAAGTAGCTGGTATGTTGTTATATAAGGCCAATTCTGCAGCTTATTCCGTTAAGAAAGTTACGGATTTTCTTCATTGAGGAATTGTGATTGATGTCTTTTTACACTGCGTCCACAACCTCTAACATATTGTTGGTAATGTTCAAGTTCAATAATGTACATTTGCTAAATGTATAGATCTCAAGTGAGAATATTAGAAGTTAATATTAATCCTTCTCAGTTTCAGCATTCTACATATTTTTAATATTTAAAGTTATTAGTTTTCTTAAATTTTATTTTTAATGTAGCATTAAAAATGAATACGCATATAACTAGCATGCTTTTTAGATAACTCCCAGCCTTTGCGTTGCAAGTGCCTGCAAGTTGTGTGTAGTAGCAAACTATCATGTATCTAAATTTTGTGGAATGAGGATTTTTTTTTTTTCTGAAGAGCATCGCAGATGAAGAAATGCGGATGGTAGTTAAGACAAAAAATTGCAATATTTAGTGTGTAATTTTAATTACCGATATTGTTTTGCTGTGTTATTTACCTCTGTGTGCAATTTTATAGTGAGGCTTTGAATGTTGAGTTGTTCATTACTCTGTATGATGCGACATATGGAAGTAGGGTTCAAATTCTTGAGAGGTTTCCATTTAGGATATCTGTATCTTGTTATGGAGATTCTTCTGTATCACAAAATACCCCACAGCAGCTATTTCTGGTATGTTTTGTGATGATTTTGGTTACTGTCGGCTGTCTTTTTTGATTTATTGCTGTGTAAAAGATTTTCAGGAGTGAGTGGTGGTGAGATTGCATGGGGTCGAATACTAGTATCTGCAGCCCTGAAAAACGTATCCGTGGTTTCCCCATTTTATCATTAATTAACCTTAATTAATGCCACTGCATACTTAATCTTAACCCTTTACCTTGGAGTTGTTAGTGCAACATTAAACTGCTTTCAGGAATGGAAGAACAATCTTCAGGAATAAATTCTGGCTGTAGAAACTGTAAACGGTAGTCAGAACAAGTAAACACGGTACATTTCAGTATTGTCCCTGCATTAAAATATACAAAATACAAATGAGCATAGTTTCCTGAATAGATATGTGTTGACATAGAAATGTATTCCCTGGCAATGTGTAAGAATCTACAAAATTAGCCACAGGACGAAGCTTGTATTACCTGTAGGAGAAATTGTAGTATTCATTGTTTGTGCAGTATGTTTACATTTACAGTAAAATATCACAAAGTGACTAATGAACACTGCAATTGGGTGAAATGAATTCTCTGGGGCACTACTCGAGGTATTCAACATATAAAGTTAAAAATTTCATGATTTTCCCGTATTGAATAGAGAAACACATAATATTAAACAGAAGGAAGGATCCACCTTTCAATACTCCGTTGTTAAGTTATGATCACTGTGTTAGTTGTTTTTAGACATTTATGACTTAATTTTTGCACTGCTTTGCCAATTGGCTGATGATGACACTTCAAATGTGTTGAAACCGGTCCCAAACGAACAAGTTGTAACCTCTATTTGGTTCAACTTAAAACGGAGTATTGAAAGGTGGATCCTTCCTTCTGTTTAATATTGTGTGTATTCAACATAGACAATTTTCGAATCACCTGCGAAACAATAAAAACCACTTGTTTGACATGGAACTCCCTACAAGGGGCTTGGTTGTGTCATTAGACATGACATGCATAGAAAAATAAAGGAAAGGCACTTAAGTAAAGTTTGCTGGAGTTCGATGAAATGAGCTGATAGCAGTATTGTATGAACTTTTGTACTCATTTCAACAGAATTTTCTTCATTTTCCATTTCCAGTCTTCTGGGTAGAAATGTGAATCAAGAACCTCCTCAGTTTTTCTCTCTCCACCACCCCCTTCCTTCCTCAAATATTTTTTCTAATTTTACTCCAGTCTTCTCTGTACTCTCCTTACCGTATCCATTCACCCCTTTCTGGGCATTCTCCAATGTCATTCTCCTATGACTTTCTCTGTAAATACTTACTGTGGAACTCTATCCTCTTCCATTCCCATCATGTGTCCATACCATTTCAGCTTATGTGTCTCTATCTTGCCTTTCAGTTCAGGGAATCCAATTCACTCCCTCATTTCTATGTTTCTGACTTTATCCCCTTATGACCAAACCAAACCAAACACCATGGCACTACAGCCCTTGAAGGGCCTTGGCCTACCAAGCGACCGCTGCTCAGCCCGAAGACCTGCAGATTACGAGGTGTCGTGTGGTCAGCACGACGAATCCTCTCGGCCGTTATTCTTGGCTTTCTAGACCGGGGCCGCTATCTCACCGTCAGACAGCTCCTCAATTCTAATCACGCAGGTTGAGTGGACCTCGAACCAGCCCTCAGGTCCAGGTAAAAATCCCTGACCTGGCCAGGAATCGAACCCGGGGCCTCTGGGATCCCTTTATGCCCTCCCTATTATTTCTCTAAAGAATTTCATCTTGGCCTCTTGCATTCTGCATTGATCATGTATTTTTGTTGTCGATGGTGTGTAATACACTGACTGACAGAGCAAATGCAACACCAAGAAGGAGTGGTCAGAACTTTATGCCAATTGCAGGGTAGACTGACGTCAGTTAGGTATGCTCATGATGTGAAATGCGCCGCTGTGCGCGCACGTAGCGAACGATAAATGGGACACGGCTTTGGCGAATGGCCCACTTCGTACCGTGATTTCTCAGCCGACAGTCATTGTAGAACATGTTGTCGTGTGCCACAGGACACGTGTATAGCTAAGAATGCCAGGCCGCCGTCAACGGAGGCATTTCCAGCAGACAGACGACTTTACGAGGGGTATGGTGATCGGGCTGAGAAGGGCAGCTTGGTCGCTTCGTCAAATCGCAGCCGATACCCATAGGGATGTGTCCACGGTGCAGCGCCTGTGGCGAAGATGGTTGGCGCAGGGACATGTGGCACGTGCGAGGGGTCCAGGCGCAGCCCGAGTGACG
Organism: Anabrus simplex; assembly: GCF_040414725.1. Lineage (NCBI taxonomy): Eukaryota > Metazoa > Arthropoda > Insecta > Orthoptera > Tettigoniidae > Anabrus > Anabrus simplex. The sequence goes on from NC_090279.1 coordinate 40,344,337, forward strand.
TCAGCACGCGAGGATCGGCGCATCCGCCGCCAAGCGGTGTCAGCCCCGCACGCCACGTCAACCGCCATTCTTCAGCATGTGCAAGACATCCTGGCTGTTCCAATATCGACCAGAACAATTTCCCGTCGATTGGTTGAAGGAGGCCTGCACTCCCGGCGTCCGCTCAGAAGACTACCATTGACTCCACAGCATAGACGTGCACGCCTGGCATGGTGCCGGGCTAGAGCGACTTGGATGAGGGAATGGCGGAACGTCGTGTTCTCCGATGAGTCACGCTTCTGTTCTGTCAGATATAGTCACCGCAGACGCGTGTGGCGTCGGCGTGGGGAAAGGTCAAATCCGGCCGTAACTGTGGAGCGCCCTACCGCTAGACAACGCGGCATCATGGTTTGGGGCGCTATTGCGTATGATTCCACGTCACCTCTAGTGCGTATTCAAGGCACGTTAAATGCCCACCGCTACGTGCAGCATGTGCTGCGGCCGGTGGCACTCCCGTACCTTCAGGGGCTGCCCAATGCTCTGTTTCAGCAGGATAATGCCCACCCACACACTGCTCGCATCTCCCAACAGGCTCTACGAGGTGTACAGATGCTTCCGTGGCCAGCGTACTCTCCGGATCTTTCACCAATCGAACACGTGTGGGATCTCATTGGACGCCGTTTGCAAACTCTGCCCCAGCCTCGTACGGACGACCAACTGTGGCAAATGGTTGACAGAGAATGGAGAACCATCCCTCAGGACACCATCCGCACTCTTATTGACTCTGTACCTCGACGTGTTTCTGCGTGCATCGCCGCTCGCGGTGGTCCTACATCCTACTGAGTCGATGCCGTGCGCATTGTGTAACCTGCATATCGGTTTGAAATAAACATCAATTATTCGTTCGTGCCGTCTCTGTTTTTTCCCCAACTTTCATCTCTTTCGAACCACTCCTCCTTGGTGTTGCATTTGCTCTGTCATTCAGTGTACATTGGGTGCAAAATTTTCTTGCATTCCGTTGGATGTCCCAGTTACAGACTACACATCTCACACATTGGTAAAACTCATTGGCTTGTTCAAGTCTCTATCCAGTTTCTTAATTTATTTTCCTATCTTCTTCAATTATTCTCCCTGAATACTTGAAGCTTTCCACAACTTCTAATGGTCTTCCATTTACTCCAATATTCCCAATTCCTTCTCTATTACCTCTTGTCACCACTACTATCGTACTGTTTTCCACACTGATTTTTGTTCCATATTCCTCCATCTCCTGATTCCTTACATTATCTTGTTCTTGTCCTTATATTTCATCTTCTCCACATATTACTGTCTTATCTGCAAAGAGTGAGGCCTTTGCCTCCTTGGTTCCCAGTTTTTTGTTGTATACTCTTATGGATTTCATCAATGATTGTAATTAAGATTGGAGGGGATAAAACACATCCATTTTGGAATTCTATTTCTACTTTGAACCAGTTTGTTTGTCCTATCTTAGTATTCATACTACTTACTCACTTTTCGTTCATGGCTCTTATAATATGTTCTTCACCTCTCCCTGCCTTCTTTTTTATCAATGCATCCGAGACCACTTGCCATGGTACACTGACATATGCCTTCTCAATATCGATAAATATCATCGCTGAATCCAGCCTAAATTCCCATCTGTTCTCCGTCACGTTCTTTAGGTTGAACAGATTAAAAACTTTTAAAATTATGTTTACGCTGAGTAAGGAGTATGACACCATATGTAAGTGAAACACAGATAATAATTGGTGCCAAGAAAAACAGGGTTTGAAGCCTTTTAAATGCCGTGTTATCAGAAGTTCTTGAAGATCATTTTGATAGAACATGTCTCAAATAAAGAGATAGTGAATAAGCTTAATGAGAGGAGAATGGTTTGAGAGAATTTGATCCTGGGAAGGAAAATTTTGATAGAACACATCTCAAAGAACTGTGAACTTGTTCAGTTAGTTTTCAAGCCGATTGCAAAGGATAAAAATGGTAGAAAGATTCCAGTATATGGAACCCGGTGATCAGAGTGATATGCAAACCGTACAGTCACTGAATTTTCAAGAAAGGTCATCTTGTTGCGGTTTCAATTGCATATAAAACTGTATGTTAGCTATTAATACGATATAAGGTGTCATGTAATGCTTTTTTTTGCTATTGGCTTTATGTTGCACCGATACAGATATGTCTTATGGCGACGATGGGACAGAAAAGGGCTGGGAGTGGGACGGAAGCGGCCGTGGTCTTAATAAAGGTACAGCCCCAGCATTTGCCTGGTGTGAAAATGGGAAACCACGGAAAAACATCTTCAGGACTGCCGACAGTGGGGTTCGAACCCACTATCTCCCGAATACTGGATACTGTCCGCACTTAAGCGACTGCAGCTATCAAGCTCAGTCATGTAATACCAGGGGTCCTTTGACTATGATCTTGATATCGACAGATAAGTTAAATTATATTTCCTATGGAAGTGATCACTGTTTTAGAAATCATATAAAACTGCAGGTCCTTAGCTTTCATTGAAGTAAAAGTCAAAGAAAACTTGAGGTCCTATAGGTATGATCATAATATCAACTCTCATGTAAAATTTTGGGTTTTTTGGTATCATCATAATATTGATGGTCATATAAAATGACACGATTGTTGCTTAGTTTGTTGACAAACACCATAAGTATCAATGACATCAATAAGGTAATATATTTTTCTGGCCTATGTTTCAGTGTAAGGTCAGTGGAAGTAATCAACCATACCAGTACCTTCTAACTACTTCAGTTTGCAGTGCAAAATGGACCTGGAAGCAAAGATCAAAGAGGAACCAGTCTGGCTGGAAGGAAAAACAACTGCATCACTTGTAAGTCTCATTCCAGATAACTTTATAGAGGTCAGAAATTAACCCCTAATAGCTGAATAAGTTTGGCAGGAGCGTTATTTTCTATGTGCTTCCTCAGTATTAACACCAGCAGTCACCAATTGCTGAATGAGCATCTATGCGTAGTACAACTTTGTTTTGCTTATTTGTCTGGGAATACACCACAATGCACTACACAAAGCTGCCAACTCTTAGGAACTTAAGGTTGGGCTTGGATTAGTCTGTACTTTTTACTGTCAGTATTGAAATTACTTTGGTTTAGGGGTTGCACTTTTTTATTTTTCCCCTCTGATTAAAATAGAGGATGGTTGGCCAATTGTACTTTAGAAAACTAATATCCTCCTACACTACTGCACCAGTATTAGCACCACATGTTAAAAATTATTACTCCTACCATAATTAGTGTAGAAGAAGTTAAATCACAAATTTTTCATTAGTGTTTTTGAGCCTGGATACACCAGTCTGCTAAACGAAATGTCAACACAGGTGTGATTATTCTGGGTTACCCTCACATCCACAATGTGCTGGAAGATATTATGTGTTTTAAGGAATGAGCAGATTTGCCTATGACATACGAGGGATGAAATAGCTCAAAATCTGAATGTACGTTCTCTCAAAATAATTACTTTCTCAGATGTTGAATTCTTCTAGAAAGACAGAATAGTGATTAGTTCATTCTATTCCTCAAATACAGGTCAGATTCTATGTTATATAGAGAACCATGTGTAAGGGCTCTAGAATGTATGATTTCTGAGAATGATTTCTTTTATATGCCCCTTCTTAGTGGGCTCTGACACTTTAAGGACTTAAGGCACATTAAACAGATTTTTTTCTTTCCTCTTTATCATTATTTCCCTGTCCTTTTTGTGCATCCTTTTCATCCATTCCTTAGTTCAGCTACTCTTCCCTTCTGTATTGAATGTGTTAAGTTGGCATATTCTAGAACTTGTTACTTTAATTCACTTTTATTAGTTACTTAATTTACATGAGAACATAAGCTTTTAATCACAGTCCCTCCCCCCTGTAATGCTGACAAGATTTTATGAATCTAAGAGTGAAATTTAAATGTCTCGTAGTAGATCATAAAAGATCTTCTGAAACTGCAGATATTAACTCCAACACTGCTGATTCTCCACTGACAGTGTCCTCATCCCCTCAGCTCCTCACAGAACACCAGATAACATGCTTATAGTGGTGCAATATTTCATTTCCAGCTGCTTTGACTTTGGGTTACATCACATCTTTCACTGTTATATGACTGTGATAAGTCTGCTTCTTTCATGTTTATGTTTTTTATTTTACACTTGGAAGCATTGAAATATGCTGTTTCAAACAGAACTGTATTAATGTTTTATGTAGCCCCTGTGATCTCAGCAAAACCATAGTAGAGAATGTGATTCCATTATTTCAAGTAATATTAATCTGTCTATAAACAAACTCTATGACGAGAACAAAAAATCATTTAGAAATGTAACGCTTCTAATTGGTTCAGGCAACTTTTATCATTTGATTGATATGATTGAACATATGAAAACATTTCATACAATTTAGTGTTTATGCCTATGGCTGCGTCCTATCAAATTCTGTGTGAGATAGCCCCCATTCCATCTCTGGTATTATATCTTCTGGTATGGCTAGAAAACGTTTGGCATTTTATATTTTGTTCTCAGTCTCATCCTTTCTCTGACATAAGGAGTGAGCAAGAATAGTAGCACCATTCTCAGTACAGCCTTTGGTTATAACAATCCTCTGCTGGTAGAAATCTTCCTTAAACATTAGTGAAATTACGAAAGTAACTGTAATACTGGAAATTAATGATTTAACATGCTCATTTGTTTGTGACTGTATTTGTAGATGTGTGTTATGAGCATACCTAATATTTCTTATTTTCCACAGGAAAATTTTGAACATGTATCAGAAGTGATAGCTCTGAAAGAAGAAGTTAAATCAGAGTTAACCGAGCCAGAGTCATCACAGGAAGACTCTCTTGAGGTAATGTATATAATTTGATAATCCATCGTCAGATAATGGAAATGGGTAGAAAATAGCTCAACAGATACCAGGGTTTGATCCATCTTTTTAGTGCACATGATTGATAGTCCTACCGGTAATATACTTTTTTATGAGATTGACTGTTTACATATCTAGTTTTCACTTTTCCTTCAAGTTGTTCCACGATCTTGCGTTACGAATTGTGCAGCAGTTAGGATTATTCCGAAGAACTCTACTCTATGTCATTTGGTAGCTGGTATCATTCCTACTGATACTTTTGAATTTGTTAATTAGTTTTGAACACAAAGTAGCTGAAAGGTACATTCTTTTGTTACTGTTACAGAATATTTTACTAGTCGTTTCCAAATGAAACACTTTTGTTATCTTATTGATTATATTAATTATTGTTTTCTAAATAATACAGTAATTTATTGATACAAGTTGCAGGTGATATGCTTGTTTACTGTGATTGTTCGCTTGTATACTACATACATTGTAGCCATCTCTTGGCAAGTGAAAAATATTATTTTTCTCCCTAATGTGGTCTGTGATGGTACTAGTCCAATGTGACTTATAATATTTGTACCGGGAGGTGCACCTCAACCCCGCACATTGAAAAGAAGCGCCTTAGGGAACACTATCTATCGAACAAAACTTGAAACCACTAATGCATTAAGTTGCAACATTGATCAGAAGATGTCACTACTGAATAACTGAGTATGTTATTTTAACGTTTCCTAAACTGACTGGATTTCTTTGTTTTGTTTTGGTGTACATCAGAAAGTTTGAATTTTTCTCCATATATATACCCACAAAAAGCTACGGTCATGCACTCTGGAGCAAGGTGGAATAATTACTGATTTAAAGAAGTTTTGGGTTTATAAGTTTTTTCAACTAAATTTACTTTCATTTATTTTGATACTTCAATGTTTTGCAACACTTCCTTCTCATCTCGCCAGCTTTGAAGTCTGGCCAATCCCAAAGTTTCTGTATTTATTTTTCAGCCAATCATAAACTTCTTATAACTTTTTGAGTATCATATAAAATGAGAGGGTGTGGTCAGATTTTGCCCAGAGCCTTCTCGAACCCTCCCATCGGGTATAAAAGCCGCGACTTTTTCTAGTTACCTTGTCTTATTCTCGTCAAATTTCTGAGTGTGTGTTACGGCAGGAGGCCTAATTCTTTGGCAGGCAGAACGTCAGCTCAGGTAATGGCCACCAGTTTTCTATATCTGTAGCTATCTTCTTAAACTCACAGGAGGGGAAGCTTCTAATGTTTAACTATGTAACCATCTGTTTTCAAAAATGTAAGCTTTCATTCTGCTAATGTAAAATTTCATACAGACTTAAAGTGTAAATTGGGGATAGAGAGTGTGTTACCCTCTCTAATTCCCCTTCAGTTTATCTTGAGGTGACTACGATCTTGTAACCTTTTTCTTCTGTAAATCACTCATTAACTTCTCTTTCGAGTCACCTCAGTTGTGTGGAATTAGCCACTGCATCATCGGGCCACCAGCCCAAGTAGGGTTTCAAA